>NW_007187252.1:0-701 GCF_000164805.1 Carlito syrichta
GTAGCCATCTGGTAAGACAGCTGGATTAACTAGCTAGCCACATAATTAACCAGCCGGCTAGCCAGCTCACTTACTTGGTTACTTAACTAGCTTGAAAACCGGCTAAGAAGCTGACTTAATTAGCTAGCTGCCTACCTAGCCAGGTAACTAGCCAGCTGACTTGAGTAGCTGACTTAACCAGCTAGCCAGCTGGCTAGCTAGTTGACAATAAAAAGCTACATAGCTAGCCAGTTGGCTAGTCACATGAATTAACTAGCTGATTTGACCAGTTAGCCATCTGGCTAGGCAGCTGACTCAACTAGCTGACTTAACTAGTTAGCCAGCTGTATAACCAGCTGTCTTAACTAGCTGACATCACTAGCTAGATAGGTGGCTTAACTAGCTGACTTTACTAGCTAGCTACCTAGCTAGCTAGCTGAATTTACTCGCCAAAATAACTAGCTAGCTACCCAGCTAGGTATCTAGCTAGCTAGTCAACTTAACTAGCAACCTAGCTTAAATAACTCGCTGACTTATCTAGCTATGTACCAAGCTAGTCAGCTGACATAAATAGCTGAAATAAGTAGCTAGCCAGCTGTCTAGCTATCTGATTAACTAGCTTTATAACTAGCTAGCAAGCTGGCTAGCCAACTGAAATAATGAGGAGACTTAACCAGGTAGCAAACTGGCTAGCCAGCAGAATTAACTACCTTGCTATCCTG
>NW_007187253.1:0-377 GCF_000164805.1 Carlito syrichta
CCTCCTGTCTTGTTGCTTTGATCACAGGACTATGACTGCTTTCCTTCACTCTTTGTGTAAAGCCATACCTTTGCCTAATATGCTTAACATGCACATGATGTATATCTGTTTATGGCTTAAATGACTTATGCTGGAGATTCCAAATACTGGTCACCAGCCCGACCGAATCAGAATTACACGGGATGTGTCTGTAATCAAGGGTGGGAGGCAGGAAGGGCAAGGAGGCAAGGAGGACCCCCCCAAAAAACAGAATTTGCTTATAAAAAATTGTGTATTTATTCTTACATGTTTAAACTCTAGTCACCTTCAAAGTACTCTCCGTTTGATGCCATACACTTCTTGAGACACTTTTTCTACTGCTCACGTCAGTTTTTAAA
>NW_007187254.1:0-539 GCF_000164805.1 Carlito syrichta
CTCCCATCCTCACAGCCCAAATGCAGCCACATACCCTCAACTTCCCAATCACACCTTCCCTCCTCTCCCACACCTCCACTGGCACCCCAAGCATAGACACACAGACCCAGAGTTCCACCACAAGCGCACGCATTCCACTCCCATCCCCGGATACAAATGCAGACCCACATGTTCCAAAACACCTAGGTGCTCAAAACCCAAGCACACTCACCTATGAAACACCCACACACAATCCACAAGACACACACACAAACACACAAACCCACATACACTATTCGGAGCCGATAAACTCAAATGTACACAAAAACTCAAGAAAAATTCAATGCCAAGGTAGAAAGACAAGGGCCCCCTCTCGGTTACAGCATCCTTTTCCCCAAGAATAGCCATCTCAGGTCCTCAACCCCAGGTCACATGGTCTGCCTGACCCTGTGTAAAAGTTCTCAGCATAGGAGCACAAGCCCCATGCTGGTACTTATTTATACTTTAATTACCTCTAGACTGAGGTAATTAAATAAATAATACAGCCAAATGTGTCTGTG
>NW_007187255.1:0-370 GCF_000164805.1 Carlito syrichta
GAATGGAATGAAATTGAATGGAATAGAATGGAATGGAGAGGACTGGAATGAAGTGAAATGAAATGGAGAGTTATGGAGTGGAATGGAGAGGAACAGCGAGAAATGGACTGGAGTGAAAAGGAATGAAATGGAATGAAATGGAATGGAATGGAATGGAATTGAGAGGCCTGGAATGAAGTGGAATTGAATGGAGAGTTATGGACTGGAATGTAGAGGAATGAGTGGATTTGAATGCAGTGGAATGGAATGGAATCTAATGTAATGGAGGATAGTGAATCCGAAAGGGAATGGATTGGAATGGAGAGGAATTGAATAAAATTGTATAGAGATGAATGAATGCAATGAAATGGAATGGAAAGGAATGGAATGG
>NW_007187255.1:1789-4029 GCF_000164805.1 Carlito syrichta
TGGATAGGAATAGAAGGGAATGGAATGGAATGAAAAGGAATCGAATGAAGAGAAAATGAAAAGAATGGAGAGGAATTGAATGGAATGAAATGGAGAAGAATGGAATGGAATGGTTTGGAATGGAATGGAGAGGTATGGAATGGACAGAAGTGGAATGGAATGGATTGAAATGGAATGGAGAGGAAATGAATGGAATGGAATGGAATGGAGAGGAATTGTATGGAAATGACTGGAAAGGAATGGAGTGGAATGTAATGGTATGGAATGGAATGGAGTGTAATGAAATGGGATGGATGATTTGGAAAGAAATGTAGTAGAATGGAATGGAATTGATTGGGTAGGATTGGAATGGAATGGAAGGGAATGGAATGGAGAACAATGGAATGGAGAGGATTGGAATATAATGGAATGGAGAGGAAGGCGTTAGAGTTGAATGGATTTAAATGGAATGGAAAGGAATGGTGAGGAATTGAATGGAATGGAATGGAATGGAGAGTAATGGAATGGAATGGAGTGGAGTGGAACGGAATGAAGTGGACTGAAATAGAATGGAGAGAAATGAATGGAATGGAGTAGAGTGAAATGGAATGAAGTAGAGTGGAATGGAATGGAATGGAATGGAATGGAGAGGAATGGAATGGAATGGAATAGATTGGAATTGAATGAATGGAATTGTATGGAATGGCATGGAGAGGAATGAACTGGAGAGTAATGGAAGGAAATAGAATGGAATGGAATGGAGATGAATGGAATTGAATGGAATGGAATGGAAAGGAAGTAAAAGGAATGAAATGGAGAGGACTGGAATGGATAGAAATGGAGTGGAATGGAACAGAGAGGAATGGAATGTTTAGTAATCGAATGGAATGAAGAAAAATAGAACGGGAGAAATGGAGTGGACTGCAATGGAGAGGAAAGGAATGAAGTGGAGAGGTATGGAATGGAATAGAATGGAATGGAACGCAGTGGAATGAAATGGAATGCAATGAATGGAGAACAATGGAATGGATTAGAATGGAATGGAGAGGAATGGATGGAATGGAGAATAATGGAATGGGATGGAGAAGTATGGAATAGAATGGAGCAGAATGGAATTAAAAGGAATGGAAAGGAAAGGTATGGAGAAAGATGGAATGTCAAAGTAGTGAAGAAGAATGAAATGGAATGAAATGGAATGGAAAGGAGAGGAATGCAATGCAATGGAGAGGAATGGAATGGAATGGAGAGATAGGGAATGGGTAGGAATGGAACAGAATGGACGGAAAGGAATGGAATGGAATAGAGATGAATGGAATTGAATGGAATGGAAAGGAATGGAATGGAATTGAATGGAGAGGAATGAAATGGAAGGAATGGAATGAAATGGAATGGAATGGAATGGAAAAGGGAGGAATGGAGAGGAATGGAATGGAGAGGAATGAAATGGATAGGATTGGAATACAATGGAATGGAGAAGAATGGAATACAATGTAATGAAATGGAATGGAAAGAAATGGAATGGAGTCTAGAGGAGTTGAATCAAATGGAATGGAGTGGAATGGAATGGAATGGAGGGGAATGAACGGAATGCAAAGAAATGGAATGGAGTGGAAAGGAATGGAATAGAAAAATGGAATGGAATGGAATGGAATTGGGAGGACTGGAATGAAGTGGAATGGAATGGACAGTAACGGAATGGAATGGAGAGGAATGGCGAGAAATGGAATGGATTGGAAAGGAATGGAATGGACTGAAATGGAATGGAATGGAATCGAGAGGACTGGAATGAATTGGAATGGAATGGACAGTTATGGAATGCAATGGAGAGAAATGGAGTGGATTGGAATGCAGTGGAATGGAATGGAGTCTAATGGAATGGAGGAGAGTGAATCCGAAAAGGAATGGAATGGAATGGAGAGGAATGGAGTAGAGATGAATGAATGCAATGAGATGGAATGGAAAGTAATGGAATGGAATGTAGTATAGTGGAACGGAACAGAATGGAATGGAATGGAGAGGAACAGAATGGAAAGAAATGGAATGAAATGGAGATGAAAGGAAAGGAATGAAATGGAATGGAATGATGTGGAATGGAATGAAATGTAGAGGAATGGAATGGAAAGGAGAGATATGGAATGGAAAGGAACGGAATTGAGAGGAATGGAATGTAATCAAATGCAATGCAACGAAATAGAATGGAATGGAGAGGAATTGAATGCAACGGAATGGAGAGGAGTGGAAAGATTGGAATAGAATGGAAA
>NW_007187256.1:0-876 GCF_000164805.1 Carlito syrichta
GAACAGAATGGAATGGAATGGAGAGGAACAGAATGGAAAGAGATGGAATGAAATGGAGATAAAGGGAGTGGAATGAAATGGAATGCAATGATGTGGAAAGGAATGGAATGTAGAGGAATGGAATGGATAGGAGACATATGGAATGGAAAGGAATGGAATGGAGAGGAATGGAATGTAATGAAATGCAGTGCAATGAAATGGAATGGATTTGAGTGAAATTGAATGCAATGGAATAGAGAGGAATGGTAGAGATTGGAAGAGAATGGAAAGGAATAAAAAGGAATGGATACGAGAGCAATGAAATGGAGCGGAATGGAATGGATTGGAATGAAAAGTTGAGTAGTGAAATGGAATGGAGTGAAATGGAATGGAATTGACTGACAGGGAATGGAGTGGAGTGGAAATGAATGAAATGGAATGGAATGGAATCGAATGGAGAGGAATGGAATGGATTGGGATGAAGAGGAATGGAATTGAGTGGAGTGGAATACAATGGAATGGAGTGGAGGGAATGGAATGCAATGGAGAGGAATGGAATGATATGGAGAGGAATGGTATGGAATGGAATGGAATGGAGTGCAATGAAATGGAGAGGAATGGAATGGAATGGAATAGATTGGAGAGGAATGAAATAGAATGGAAAAGAATGGAATGGAGAGGATTGAATGGACTTGGGTGAAATAGAAAGGAATGGAGTGGCATGGAATGGATTGGAATGGTGAGGAATTTCATGGAATGGAGTAGAGTGGAATGTAATGCGATGGACTGGAATGGAATGGAATGGAGAGGAATGGAAAGGCAAGGAATACAATGGAATGGAATGCAGTGAAATGAAATGGAATGGAATGGTATGGAGAGGACTGGAATGGAATGGAA
>NW_007187257.1:0-655 GCF_000164805.1 Carlito syrichta
GCAATAGTATAGAAAGGAATGGAATCGAGAGGAATGGAATGGAATGGAGAGGAATAGACTGGAGAGGAATGGAACGGAATGGAATGGAATTAAATGGAAAGGAATGGAATTGAATGGAATGGAATAGAATGGATTGGAGTGAAGAGAATGAAATAGAATTGTGAGAAATGAAATGGAATGGAATGGAATCGAATGGAGAGGAATGGAATGGATTGGGATGAAGAGGAATGGAATTGAGTGGAGTGGAATACAATGGAATGGAGTGGAGGGAACGGAATGCAATGGAGAGGAATGGAATGATATGGAGAGGAATGGTATGGAATGGAATGGAATGGAGTGCAATGAAATGGAGAGGAATGGAATGGAATGGAATAGACTGGAGAGGAATGAAATAGAAGGGAAAAGAATGGAATGGAGAGGATTGAATGGACTTGGGTGGAATAGAATGGAACGGAGTGGCATGGAATGGATTGGAATGGTGAGAAATTTAATGGAATGGAGTAGAGTGGAATGTAATGCGATGGACTGGAATGGAATGGAATGGAGAGGAATGGAAAGGCAAGGAATACAATGGAATGGAATGCAGTGAAATGATATGGAATGGAATGGTATGGAGAGGACTGGAATGGACTGGAATGGAGAGGAATGGAATGGA
>NW_007187258.1:0-453 GCF_000164805.1 Carlito syrichta
ATGGAATGGAATGGAATGGAGTGCAATGAAATGGAGAGGAATGGAATGGAATGGAATAGACTGGAGAGGAATGAAATAGAAGGGAAAAGAATGGAATGGAGAGGATTGAATGGACTGGGTGGAATAGAATGGAACGGAGTGGCATGGAATGGATTGGAATGGTGAGAAATTTAATGGAATGGAGTAGAGTGGAATGTAATGCGATGGACTGGAATGGAATGGAATGGAGAGGAATGGAAAGGCAAGGAATACAATAGAATGGAATGCAGTGAAATGAAATGGAATGGAATGGTATGGAGAGGACTGGAATGGACTGGAATGGTGAGGAATGGAATGGAATTTAATGGAATAGATTGGAGAGGAATGGAAGAAATTGGAGAGAAATGGAATGGAGAGGAATGGAATGGAATAGAATGGAGTGGAATGGAAAGGTGAGGAATGAAATAGGGATTG
>NW_007187259.1:0-514 GCF_000164805.1 Carlito syrichta
TGGAATGGAATGGAGAGGAATGGAAAGGCAAGGAATACAATGGAATGGAATGCAGTGAAATGAAATGGAATGGAATGGTATGGAGAGGACTGGAATGGAATGGAATGGAGAGGAATGGAATGGAATTTAATGGAATAGATTGGAGAGGAATGGAAGAAATTGGAGAGGAATGGAATGGAGAGGAATGGAATGGAATAGAATGGAGTGAAATGGAAAGGTGAGGAATGAAATAGGGATTGATGGAATGGAATGGAATAAAATAAAGAGCAATTCAAAGCAAGAAAATGGAGAAGAATGGTATAGAAGGGAGAGGAATGGAATGGAGAGGAATGGAATGGAAAGGAGTGAATTGGAATGGCATGAGGTGGACTGGAATCGTATGGAATGGAATGGATTGGAGAGGAATGGAATGGACTAGAGAGGAATTGATTGGAATGGAGTGGAATGGAATGGAATGAAATGCCGAGGAATGGAATGGAATGAAATGCAGAGGAATGGAGAGGAATGGAATGGA
>NW_007187260.1:0-369 GCF_000164805.1 Carlito syrichta
AATGGAATGGACTAGAGAGGAATTGATTGGAATGGAGTGGAATGGAATGGAATGAAATGCCGAGGAATGGAATGGAATGAAATGCAGAGGAATGGAGAGGAATGGAATGGAATGAAAAGGAATGGAGTAGAATGGAATGGAGTGGAAAGGAAAGGAGTAGAGTGTAACAAAAGGAATGGAATGGAATGAAATGGAAAGGATTGGACAGAATGGAGAGGAATGGAATGGAATGGAATGGAGATGAATGGAACGTAACGGAATGGAATGGAGAGGAATGCAAAGAAATGGAATGGAGAGGAATGGAATAGAAAGGAATAGAATGGAAAGGAATGAAATGGAATGGAAGGGAGAGGAATGGAATGAAGAGGA
>NW_007187261.1:0-608 GCF_000164805.1 Carlito syrichta
GAATGTCTCATGAAGCTCCGCGACGGTTGCCTCGTTCGCTGGCTCCTCCCGTGCTCGGGGCGACCGTGGCGAGTCTGGAGCAGGTCGTTGCAGCCCCTCTGGCGGGGGTGGAGGCGTGCGTTGGCCAGGTGCAAATACCCCCTGGCGTCTGCCCCCCGCGTGTGGGCGCCGGCGCCTCAGTCGACTCCGTTAGCCACGGGCCGGGTCGCACGCTCCCCGTGGTAGTGGCGGTTCCGTACGGACGCCTGTCCTGTCCGCCCACGGTGGCCGTCGCCATGCCTACCGCGTGTGTTCCCGGGTGACGGTTCCAGCTCCCCCAGCGCTCACTCATGGTGCTGCCTTTCAAGGAGTCGGCGTTGGCTCTCGAGGTGGGCGGGGCCGTCCGCGCGTGGCGAGCCCCCTCCTCGCCCCCCGCCTCCCGGCAGCCCTCCGTCGCTCTCAGCCGAGTGGTCTCGCGGGGCTCGAAGCCCTTGACATGGGAGAAATGAGCGCGTTCCAAGCAGGCTCGAGTGGCGCCTGCAGCACCGCGGCTAAGGCATCATAGCGGAAAAAGGGCCCCGTGCCCTGTCCCTTTGTGTTGCTTTTCACGACGGAGGCCGTGATGAAGA
>NW_007187262.1:0-587 GCF_000164805.1 Carlito syrichta
GCATCATAGCGGAAAAAGGGCCCCGTGCCCTGTCCCTTTGTGTTGCTTTTCACGACGGAGGCCGTGATGAAGAGGGACGGCCGGGGGTGTTCGTTCCCGTCGTGCCGCTCCAGGTGACGGGCCGGAGCGGGGGCTTTGGGAGGTGGATGTTTCCTTGATCGAGAACGGAAGGTGGAGATTCGAACACGGGGACGGAAGGTGGAGATTCGAACACGGTCAGCTGCCGGTATCGCTCCGGCCTCAAGTGGTGCGCACTGGCGAGGTGTGGCCTTGTTCCCCTGGTCCGCCGGGCAGTTACGCGGAAACCGTTGTCTCTGGGTTCGAGGGGGGCGAGTACGGTCGCAGGGCCAGAACGAGTTGAGGAAGTGGCACCACCGCAGGTGGAGCCCGTGGCTTTAAGTGGACACAGCCCTCGCTGGCCTGGACACGGACAGGGTTGATGCGTGCTTGGTGGTCCGCTCTGGTCTCTGCCCGTCGTGTGTCCCCAGCCCAAGCGTCGTGGCCTGTTGTCATCCCTGAAGGTTGACGAGGGGGCGGCGGGTGCCCCTGAGGCTTCCTTCGCTTGGGAGCCCCGTGCAGGTTGTCCT
>NW_007187263.1:0-658 GCF_000164805.1 Carlito syrichta
CAGCTGTATAGCTAGGTGACTTAACTAGCTAACATAACTAGACGCCGGATGGCTAGCCAGCTGACTTAATTAGCTACGTACCTACATAGCTTGCTTGCTGACAAGTTGTCTTATCTACCTACCTAGCAATCCTGCTGGCCAGAGAGCTGTATTAAGGACGTGACTTAACTAGCTAGCAGGGTGGCCAGCCAGTTGTCTTAAAGCTAGCTCTCCTTCTTGGCACCTGGCTCTCCAACTGACTTAAGTAACAGTCTTAACTATCTACCCAGCTGACTTAAATAGCTGACTTAACCAGCTAGCTACCTTACAAGCCAGTTGACTTAACTAGCTGATTTGTCTTGCTAGCTACTTAGCTAGCTATCATATAGCTAGATGACTTAACTAGCTGACTTAACTAGCTAGCTAGCTGACATATCAAGCTGACTTAACTAGCTAGCTGCCTAGCGACCCAGCTGACTTAGCTAGCTGAAATAACTAGCTAGCCAGATGACTACACCTCAATTGTAACAAGCTTTTTAACTAGATAGCCAGCTGTCTAGAAAACTGACTTTACAAGCTGACTTAACTAGCTAGCCAGCTGATTAGCCAGCTGACTAAACTAGCTGACTTAACTAGCTGGCCAGCAGACTTACCTAGCTAGCTACGTAGCTAGACCGCT
>NW_007187264.1:0-634 GCF_000164805.1 Carlito syrichta
GGCTAGCTAGGTAGTGACCTAGTTAAGTCAGTAGGCTAGCAAGCTTTCTAGCTAATTAAGTCAGCTAGTTAAGTCAGCTGGCTATCCAGGTGGCTATAGAGTTAGAGAGCTAGTTAGGTTAGCTGGCTAGCCAGCTGGATAACTAGTTAAGTCATCTAGTTTAGTCACCTGCCTGGCCAGCTGCCTTGATCAATAATCAACTAGTTAAGTCAGCTGACTAACCAGGTAGCTAGGTGGTTAAGTCAACTCATTAAGTCGGTTGCCTAGCCAGCTCGCTAGCATGTTAAAATGCTAGTTAAATCAGATGGCTACACAACTGTCTATCTAGTTATTTAAGCTTGTTAAGTCACCTGGCTAGCTACTTAGCTAGTTAAGTCAGCTATTTATGTCAGCTAGCTAGCTAGTTAAGTAAGCTAGTTAATTCGACTAGCTAGCTAGCTAGTTATTTCAGCTTTTATAGTTAGCTGAATAGCTAGATAGCTACCTAGCTAAGTCAGCTAGTTAAGTCAACTGGCCAGCTAGTTAAGTAAGCTAGTTAAGTCACCTGGTTAGCCAGCTGCTTGTTAATTCAGCTGGCTAGCCAACAGGCTAGCTAGTTAAGTCACCTAGTTAATGCAGCTCGCTAGTCAGCTGG
>NW_007187265.1:0-671 GCF_000164805.1 Carlito syrichta
AGCCACCTGGCTACCTAGTGTTTTCAGCTAGTTAAGTCAGCTGACTAGCCAGCTGACTAGCAAGTTAAGTCGCTAGCAATATGGCTAGCTAGGTTGCTAGCAAGATAAGTCAGTTGGCTAGCCAACTTTCTAACTGGTTATGTAAGCTAGTTAAATCAGTTGGCTACTCACCTGTCTATGTGGTAGCTAGCTAATTAAGTCATCTGGCTAGCCAGTTGGCTAGCTAGTTAAGTCAGCAAGTTAAGTGAGCTGGTTAGGCATCTGGCTAGCTAGGTGGCTGGCTAGTTAAGCTAGCTGGCTACCCAGATGGCTATCTAGTTAAGTCAGGTAGTTAAGTCAGCCGGTTAGCTGGCTGGTTAGGTAGTTGGCTGGCAAGTTATGCCTGCTGGCTAGCAGGCTGGTCAGGTATGTGGCCTGCTAGTTAAGCTAGCTGTATAGTAAACCCAGCTTGCTATACTACTGTCCAGACATTTGGCTAGTTATTAAAGCTGGATGGCCAGCCAGCCGGCCAGCCCACTAGCTAGCTAACTGGCTGCCCGGCCAGCTAGACATTCAGGTAACTAGCAAGTTAAGCCAGCTAGCCAGCCAACTAGTCAGCTAGTTATGTCAGCTAGCTAGCTAGCTAACTAGTTAAGTCAGGCAGCAAGTCAGCTAACAATTCAGCTGGCTAG
>NW_007187266.1:0-741 GCF_000164805.1 Carlito syrichta
GCTGACAAACCAGCGGCCTATGTAGGTAGTTAGCTAGTTATGTCAGCTCACTAACCATCAGGCGTCTAGTTATGTCAGCTAGATAAGTCAGCTAGCTACTCACCTGTCTAGCTAGGTAGCTAGCTAGTTAAGTCTGCTGGCTAGCCAGCTGACTACTTTGTTATGTTAGCTAGTTAAGTCAACAGGTTAGCCTGCTGGCTGGGTAGGTAGCTAGGCACATAAATCAGCTGGCTAGCTTGTTAATTAAGCTAGTTAAGTCAGCTGGAATAACAGCATGCTAGCTAGGTAGCTTGCCAGTTAAGTCAGCTCACAAGACAGCTTGCAAGCAAGATAAGTCACCTAGTTAATTCAGCTGGATAGCCAGCTGGCTAGTTATGTAGCAAGCTGGTTAATTCAACTGACTAGAAAGCAGGCCAGCAAGTTAAAACTGCTAGTTAATTCAGCTGGCTAGTCCGCTGGCTAGCTCATTAGTGACCTAGTAAAGTCAGTTGGTTAGCCAGCTGACTAGCTAATTAAGTCAGCTAGTTAAGAAAGCTGGCTGTACACATGGCTAGACAGCTAGAGTGCTAGTTAACTCAGCGGGCTAGCCAGCTGCATAACTAGTTAAGACAGCTAATTTATTCACCTGGCTGGCCAGCTGCCTAGCACGTTAATCATCTAGTTGATTAATCAGCTGGCTAACCAGCTGGTTAGCTATTAAAGTACCTCGTTAAGTCAGTTGGCTAGTCAGCTCACTAACTA
>NW_007187267.1:0-401 GCF_000164805.1 Carlito syrichta
CTAGTAAAGTCAGTTGGTTAGCCAGCTGACTAGCTAATTAAGTCAGATAGTTAAGAAAGCTGGCTGTACAGATGGCTAGACAGCTATAGTGCTAGTTAACTCAGTGGGCTAGCCAGCTGTATAACTAGTTAAGACAGCTAATTTATTCACCTGGCTGGCCAGCTGCCTAGCACGTTAATCATCTAGTTGATTAATCAGCTGGCTAACCAGCTGGTTAGCTAATTAAGGTACCTCGTTAAGTCAGTTGGCTAGCCAGCTCATTAACTAGTTAAAAAGTTAGTTAATTCAAATGGCTAGGAAGCTGTCAGGCTAGTTATTTCAGCAAGTATAAAGTCAACTGTCTAGCTAGGTAGCCAGCTAGTAAGTCAGCTAGTTATGTCAGCTAGCTAGCTTGTAAAGGC
>NW_007187268.1:0-469 GCF_000164805.1 Carlito syrichta
GCTGACTTGCTAGCTGACTTAACCAGCCAGCCATCTGGCTAGATAGATGAGTTAACTTGCTGACTTAACTAGCTACCCAGCTGCTTAGTCAACTGACTTAGCTAGGTAGCAATAAACATAGCTGACTGGCTTGCCACCTGACTTAACTACGTAGCTAGCTAGTTAACCAACTGGCTAGCAAGCTGACTTAACTAGGCGACATAACTAACAAGCCAGTTTGCTAGCCAGCTGACTTAACTATCTAGATGCACAGCTAGGCAGCTGACTAGACAACTGACTTGACTCGCTGTCTTAACTCGTTACCAGCTTGCTTAACTAGCTGACTTAACTAGCTTGCAACCTATCCAGTCAACTGACATAATTAGCTAACTTAACAAGCTAGCCAGCTGGCTTGCCAGCTGCTTAACTAGTAGCTACCAAACTAGCCAGTTGGCTATCTAGCTGATTTAACTAGATAACTTAACCAGCT
>NW_007187269.1:0-306 GCF_000164805.1 Carlito syrichta
TACTTAACTAGCTGACTTAACTAGCTTGCAACCTATCCAGTCAACTGACATAATTAGCTAGCTTAACACGCTAGCCAGCTGGCTTGCCAGCTGCTTAACTTGTAGCTACCAAACTAGCCAGTTGGCTATCTAGCTGATTTAACTAGATAACTTAACCAGCTAGCTAGCTGGGTAGACAGTTGATTTAACTAGCTAGCTACCTAGTTAGCCAGCTGGCTATCCAGTTGAATTTACTAGCTGACTCAACCAGCCAGCAAGTTGGTTAGCCAGATCACTCAACTAGTAGACTTAACTAGTTTGCCAGCT
>NW_007187270.1:0-338 GCF_000164805.1 Carlito syrichta
CAGCTAGCCATCTGGCTAGCCAGCTGACTCAATTAGCTGTCTTAACTAGTTAGCCAGCTGGTTAACCAGCTGACTTAACTAGCTCACTACCTAGCTAGCCACCTGGCTAGACAGTTGACATAATTAGCCGACTTAATTAGCTAACCAGCTGGCTGGCCACCTGACATAACTAGCTCGCTACCTAGTTAGCCAGCTGGCTAGCCTGCTGACTAAACTAGCTGATGAATTAGCTGGCCTGATTGCTAACCAGCTGAAATAACTAGCGTGCTAAATAGGTCCCCAGCTGGCCAGCCAGTGGAGTTAACTAGCAGATTTAACTAGCAAGCCAGCTGGCCACC
>NW_007187271.1:0-1168 GCF_000164805.1 Carlito syrichta
CATCTTTACGGCTCCAAACTTCTGGCTGAAGCCAACACTGTAATATTAATGGATAAATAAAAAACAAAGGATCATCATGGATAAACAAAATGTGGTATATCCACACAATAAAATATTATCTGGCAATAAAAATAATAAAGGCCTGATATATGAAAACAATACATTAGGTGAAGAAAGGTAGTCACAAAATGCTATGTATTTGTAAGGATTCCACTTAAATTAAATGTCTATCATAGTAAATCCAGAGAGACAGAAAGTAGATTAGTGGTTGCCAGAGGCTAGTGTAGTTGAGAATGGAGATTGACTGCCAATGTGTATGGGGTTCATTTCAGGGTCAAGAAAATGATACATGGTTAGGTAGATCTTTGATCCATGATAGATATAAACAAGTTTGTGAATATAATATCAACCACCGGATTAAACATTTTAACTGGATAAATTTTAGGTTGAAAAAGAATGTACCAAGAAGAGGCCTTAAATAAAGAGGACTAAATTATCAACCATATTTATTGGCACTTTGTGTTTTATCAGACTAAGCTCAGCTTTATAACCTAGGATCCTTGTATTAAGCCTGTAAAAGTGTTTCTCGTTTCCTACTCACTTTCAAAAACATCATCTCCTCTAAAAAAAAAAAAGAGAAATGAGAATAACTTCAGCGAGGACCTGTAACAGTGCTGCTTTTTGTTAATAAAGTACCTTCTATATCAATCCATCTAGTGTAATTTCTTAAGGTAACAGTCAGGTCCAAGGAAATCTTAAATCATCCAACTATTCCTCAATCAGAAAAGAATTTGCAGGTAGTTACAATCAACTACAATAGCAAACTCTAATATATATATATTATTTTGCATCTAGATCAATTTTAATCAATTATTAAATAATGAAAACAGAAAACATTTTAAATACAAACACTGACCTTGTTTCTTTTAACCCTTCTTTCTGAAATACTTCCAATATCTGCTTTGTTGTCACTGATAAGTTGTGGTATTTCACTAGTGCCTAAAAAATAGGCATAAGTATCCTAGATTATTGCATGGAAGCATACAAAATGAAAATGCATGTGAATCATGCAATTTTTTTTAGTTTTACTGGAGAAAGGGCTTTTATGTCAATATATGATCTTATCACATAGCTAAGGGGTCCAAAGGGAAAGTGCAGTTTGGATGGA
>NW_007187271.1:2450-3648 GCF_000164805.1 Carlito syrichta
ATTTGTAAAATAGGAAGAACTGTAGGGAGCACAGTGCATAATTATAAATTACTGGATGGGGATGCTATGGTCACATGGACTATACAAAGAGAGGAGGCATGACCTCCAACAAAAGGCAATGGATCTCTTATAAATAGTATGAGCAGAAGGTCAACAGACACACAGTAGGCAAGCAAGGAAGAGGGGAACTGGAGGGAGGGGCACAGGTGGGAAAGAGGGGGGAGAGAGGAGGGAGGCCAGAAAGGAGGAAAATTGAACTGAACTGGGAATTTCTAAAGGGAAACTGATTAACTCTAGGAAGAACCAAAGAGGAAACTCCAGTGTACAGGGAAATGTTTAAACAGAAATTTGGGTGCACTTGAGAGTGGGGTTACTTACTGTGGAGGATTCCTTGTTTCGCTTCCTGAGTACAGGACCCCCAACACACCTGAGCAGTTGCTCCCACGAATTTGGATAGCTCCGTCCCCTTCTCTATGATATCACCTCCTACTCTACAGAGGGAGTAAATGTGCCAAGAATTACATCATGAAGTGGATGAGAGGGAGGAGGACATGATGAAGCCACACAGAACACCAGAAGCCACCCTTGGTTCCTGTAAGACAGAGAACAGAGTTAGAGAAGGAGAGGTTCCTGGGTGTGAATAAGCTGTACTGAACTAGCCACATGAACATTAGTAAACAAAAGATAGGGGAGAGTATCTTCATCGAAATAATGTGATACATGGCAGAGACATGAATCAGATTCACAGACAGTCATACTATAAAACACTAGAGTGGGGACAACCATCAGACACAAACCTTAGATTGTCATTGCCCCAACAACCTCTTGGCAATGAGGCATTGCTTGGCCTGCTGGTGCTTATGGTTTGGATGTTTTAGTAAGATATACAGAGTTTTCTATTTGCAAACAAGCAGCTATTCATCAGTCTTTTCCATTGACTTCTACTGCTTTATTGTCTAGAAATTCCCTTTTCTAGAGAGCATGCAAATACCTGAAATGTTTCAAGTCTCATTTGTCCTTTAATTCACCTGAGAATTACATTTTTGTGACAAGGTAAAGTATTATCTCCCAATAATAAGCCAGGTATACCCAACATACTTTGTTTCAAAAGTCACACATGGTTAGTGAGGAATCTCCCACCATATAGCAATACAAATGCAATGAAAATTTTTCAACATATGCAATCTGTCTGGAAGTG
>NW_007187272.1:0-882 GCF_000164805.1 Carlito syrichta
TATGCTCAATGGTGTGCAGATAGACAACTCATGCACAAGAATCTAACCTATGTGATACAGCTAATTGCATACACAAATGACAACATCATAGTCATTTTATCCTGCAGTAAACATCTTTGTTGTTTCCTAAGTAATATCATCTTTAAGGCTCCAAACTTCTGGCTGAAGCCAACACTGTAATATTAATGGATAAATAAAAAACAAAGGATCATCATGGATAAACAAAATGTGGTATATCCACACAATAAAATATTATCTGGCAATAAAAATAATAAAGGCCTGATATATGAAAACAATACGTTAGGTGAAGAAAGGTAGTCACAAAATGCTATGTATTTGTAAGGATTCCACTTAAATTAAATGTCTATCATAGTAAATCCAGAGAGACAGAAAGTAGATTAGTGGTTGCCAGAGGCTAGTGTAGTTGAGAATGGAGATTGACTGCCAATGTGTATGGGGTTCATTTCAGGGTCAAGAAAATGATATATGCTTAGGTAGATCTTTGATCCATGATAGATATGTACAAGTTTGTGAATATTATATCAACCACCGGATTAAACATTTTAACTGGATAAATTTTAGGTTGAAAAAGAATGTACCAAGAAGAGGCCTTAAATAAAGAGGACTAAATTATCAACCATATTTATTGGCACTTTGTGTTTTATCAGACTAAGCTCAGCTTTATAACCTAGGATCCTTGTATTAAGCCTGTAAAAGTGTTTCTCGTTTCCTACTCACTTTCAAAAACATCATCTCCTCTAAAAAAAAAAAAAGAGAAATGAGAATAACTTCAGCGAGGACCTGTAACAGTGCTGCTTTTTGTTAATAAAGTACCTTCTATATCAATCCATCTAGTGTAATTTCTTAAGGTAACAGTCAGGT
>NW_007187272.1:2333-4070 GCF_000164805.1 Carlito syrichta
TCACAGAGGACACTGGAGAGTTAGACTGAAAACTGAACAAGGGATAAACAAAATTAGAGGCAGCACTGTATAGGGAAGAGGAGAAAAGTGTACAAATATTGAAAAAAAGGCAATAAGGAAACTGCAAAATAGAGTTGTAAGGGGAAAGGACAAGACCACAGGGGAAGGGGGAAGAAATAGGCATGAAAACAAAAGGCTTACAGAATTTGTAAAATAGGAAGAACTGTAGGGAGCACAGTGCATAATTATAAATTACTGGATGGGGATGCTATGGTCACATGGACTATACAAAGAGAGGAGGCATGACCTCCAACAAAGGGCAATGGATCTCTTATAAATAGTATGAGCAGAAGGTCAACAGACACACAGTAGGCAAGCAAGGAAGAGGGGAACTGGAGGGAGGGGCACAGGTGGGAAAGAGGGGGGAGAGAGGAGGGAGGCCAGAAAGGAGGAAAATTGAACTGAACTGGGAATTTCTAAAGGGAAACTGATTAACTCTAGAAAGAACCAAAGAGGAAACTCCAGTGTACAGGGAAATGTTTAAACAGAAATTTGGGTGCACTTGAGAGTGGGGTTACTTACTGTGGAGGATTCCTTGTTTCGCTTCCTGAGTACAGGACCCCCAACACACCTGAGCAGTTGCTCCCACGAATTTGGATAGCTCTGTCCCCTTCTCTATGATATCACCTCCTACTCTACAGAGGGAGTAAATGTGCCAAGAATTACATCATGAAGTGGATGAGAGGGAGGAGGACATGATGAAGCCACACAGAACACCAGAAGCCACCCTTGATTCCTGTAAGACAGAGAACAGAGTTAGAGAAGGAGAGGTTCCTGGGTGTGAATAAGCTGTACTGAACTAGCCACATGAACATTAGTAAACAAAAGATAGGGGAGAGTATCTTCATCGAAATAATGTGATACATGGCAGAGACATGAATCAGATTCACAGACAGTCATACTATAAAACACTAGAGTGGGGACAACCATCAGACACAAACCTTAGATGGTCATTGCCCCAACAACCTCTTGGCAATGAGGCATTGCTTGGCCTGCTGGTGCTTATGGTTTGGATGTTTTAGCAAGATATACAGAGTTTTCTATTTGCAAACAAGCAGCTATTCATCAGTCTTTTCCATTGACTTCTACAGCTTTATTGTCTAGAAATTCCCTTTTCTAGAGAGCATGCAAATACCTGAAATGTTTCAAGTCTCATTTGTCCTTTAATTCACCTGAGAATTACATTTTTGTGACAAGGTAAAGTATTATCTCCCAATAATAAGCCAGGTATACCCAACATACTTTGTTTCAAAAGTCACACATGGTTAGTGAGGAATCTCCCACCATATAGCAATACAAATGCAATGAAAATTTTTCAACATATGCAATCTGTCTGGAAGTGTGGGAACCCAATACAGAAAACACACAAAAACATAGCTGTTTTTGAAGAACTAGATATACAAGAACTCAGAACCCATATATTTAATCCCTCTAATGGCTAAAGGCACTTCTGGGAATCTTGAGAATCTCCAAAAGAAACCACAAACCACTGTCCATGGAGCTCAGTCGTGAGACCTACCAGTGTCTCTGATCTTTCTGTAAATGGCTGTGCCAACACTACACTATTTTAATCACTATAATATTAAAATATGCTTTACCCTCTGAATATGACACTGTTTTCACTATTTCTGTTTAAATTTGCAATTATTCACTTTATTTTTTTCCAGATGAAACTAA
>NW_007187273.1:0-821 GCF_000164805.1 Carlito syrichta
GATAATTAGTCCTCTTTATTAAGGCCTCTTCTTGGTACATTCTTTTTCAACTAAAATTTATCCAGTTAAAATGTTAATCCGGTGGTTGATATTATATTCACAAACTTGTTCATATCTATCATGGATCAAAGATCTACCTAACCATATATCATTTTCTTGACCCTGAAATGAACCCCATACACATTGGCAGTCAATCTCCATTCTCAACTACACTAGCCTCTGGCAACCACTAATCTACTTTCTGTCTCTCTGGATTTACTATGATAGACATTTAATTTAAGTGGAATCCTTACAAATACATAGCATTTTGTGACTACCTTTCTTCACCTAACGTATTGTTTTCATATATCAGGCCTTTATTATTTTTATTGCCAGATAATATTTTATTGTGTGGATATACCACATTTTGTTTATCCATGATGATCCTTTGTTTTTTATTTATCCATTAATATTACAGTGTTGGCTTCAGCCAGAAGTTTGGAGCCGTAAAGATGATATTACTTAGAAAACAACAAAGATGTTTACTGCAGGATAAAATGACTATGATGTTGTCATTTGTGTATGCAATTAGCTGTATCACATAGGTTAGATTCTTGTGCATGAGTTGTCTATCTGCACACCATTGAGCATACATTGGTTGCAGCTTGGTGAAATTAACCCTACTGGGCTACCTTTTGAATGTTTTGATTGCTGTTTATTTAGAACTGCTAAGAGAAGTGAATATACTCCTGAGGCTGGCTTTTCCTAAAAAATAAGTTTCATTTAAACTCATAACTTTACTGTATGGATATCATCAACCTCTAGGTATTTGAATGTCTCTT
>NW_007187274.1:0-806 GCF_000164805.1 Carlito syrichta
TAGCCTCTGGCAACCACTAATCTACTTTCTGTCTCTCTGGATTTACTATGATAGACATTAATTTAAGTGGAATCCTTACAAATACATAGCATTTTGTGACTACCTTTCTTCACCTAATGTATTGTTTTCATATATCAGGCCTTTATTATTTTTATTGCCAGATAATATTTTATTGTGTGGATATACCACATTTTGTTTATCCATGATGATCCTTTGTTTTTTATTTATCCATTAATATTACAGTGTTGGCTTCAGCCAGAAGTTTGGAGCCGTAAAGATGATATTACTTAGAAAACAACAAAGATGTTTACTGCAGGATAAAATGACTATGATGTTGTCATTTGTGTATGCAATTAGCTGTATCACATAGGTTAGATTCTTGTGCATGAGTTGTCTATCTGCACACCATTGAGCATACATTGGTTGCAGCTTGGTGAAATTAACCCTACTGGGCTACCTTTTGAATGTTTTGATTGCTGTTTATTTAGAACTGCTAAGAGAAGTGAATATACTCCTGAGGCTGGCTTTTCCTAAAAAATAAGTTTCATTTAAACTCATAACTTTACTGTATGGATATCATCAACCTCTAGGTATTTGAATGTCTCTTTCACAAGTTACATCCATAGACATCACAATTTAATGGGATATGGGACACCTCTGCTTAAACTTTTATTTTGAAGAGTCTCTTTTTTTCCTGCTTGCTCTGAAGAAATAGCCTGAGATAATGTAACTACTTTGTGTTTGCAATAATTTTTCCCCATAAAGTGGAGACAAGTGTGGGAAGGTTAGTTATTCACTGTACCTAG
>NW_007187275.1:0-1920 GCF_000164805.1 Carlito syrichta
GACTTGCTACCTGACTTAACTAGCTAGCTGAATACTTAGCTGACATGCTAGTTGACTTAACTAGCTAGATGGATAGCTAGCTGACTTAACTAGCTGACTAGCATGTTGGCTGGATAGCTTACTAGCCAGCTGACTTAACTAGCTAGCTGCATTTTTGCCTAGACTGCTAACCATCTCGCTTAAGTAGCTAGCTCCCTGGCTGACTACCTGGCAAGGGAGCCTGCCAGCCGCCTTAATTAGGCAGCCTCCTGGCTGGACAGTCAGATAGCCAGCTGAATTAAATAGCCAGCAACCCTGCTGGTCAGACATCTAGTCAGTCGGCTTAACTAGCTGGCCACCTATCTGACAAGCCTGCTAACCAGCTGGCATAACTTGTCAGCCATTTAGCTAGCCATTTGGCTAACTAGCTGACTTAACTAGATATCCATTCAGTTAGCCAGCTGGCTTTACTAGCTAGCCTCCTAGCTAGCCAGCCGTCTAGCCAGCTCACTTAACTCGCTCATTTAACTAGGTAGCCAGCTGACTTAATTAGCCAGCTACCTACCTATCCACGTGGCTAGCCAGCTGAATAACTAGCTGATTTTACCAGGTAGTCAGCTGGCTATTCAGCTGATTAACCTAGCGAGCTACCTACCTAGCCTGTTGACTAGTCATTTGAATAAATTAGCTGATTTAACCAGCTAGCCAACTAGCTAGCCAGCTTACTCAACTAACTGACTTAACTAGTTAGTCAGCTGTCTAGTCAGGTGACTTAACTAGCTGACAAAACTAGCTATCATGGTGGCTATCCTGCTGACTTAACTAGCTAGCTATCTAGCAAGCCATGTATCTAGCAACTTGAACTATCAAGCTGACTTAACCAGCTAGCCAGCTGGCAAGACAGCTGACTCAACTAGTTGACTTAACTAGTAGCCAGCTGCTAGCCTGCAGACTTAACTAGCTGATATCTTTAGCAAGCCAGGTGGCTAGCCAGCTGACTAAACTAGTTATCTACCTACATATCATGCTGGCTTGCCAGCTGACATAATTACCTAACTACCTAGCTAACCAGGTGACAACTAGCTAGTCAGCTGGTTAGCCAGCTGACTTAACAAGCTAGCTAACCAGATAGGCAGCTTGCTATTCAGCTGACATAACTAGCAGACTTAACTAGCTAGCCAGCTGATTTAATTAGCTGACTTAACTAGCTAACTACCTATCTAGACAGCTGGATTTGCTAGCTGAAATAACTAACTGTCTACCTAGCTAGCCATCTAGCTAGCTAGCCAACTTAACTGGCTGACTTTACTAGCTAACTAGCTGACATAACTACCTGACTTAACTAGCTAGCTACCTAGCTAGCCAGCTGACTTAACTATCTGAAATAACTAGCTAGCCAGCCGTCTGGCCATCTAACATTACTAGATTTTTAACTAGCTAGCAAGCTGGCTAGTCAAATGACTTAATGAAGTGACTTAACTATCTAGCCAGCTGGTTAGCCCACTGACTTAACTAGTTGATTAATGAGCTAGGCAGCTGGCCAGCCTGGTGAATAAATTAGTTGACTCAACTAGTTAACCAGCTGGCTAGCCTGGTGATTAACTAGCTCTCTACCTCTCTAGCCACCTGGATAGTCAGCTGACTTAATTGCGAGCCAGCTGGCAAGACAACTGACTTAATTAGGTCAAGTCAGTAGAATCAACTAGCTTGATTCATAGCTAGCCAGCTGGCTATACAGCTGAATTATCTAGGTGACTTATCTAGCTAGTCAGCTGTGTAGCTAGCTGACTTAACTAGCAAACTGCCTAGCTAACCAGCTGACTAGACAGTTGACTTAACTTGGTCATTTAACTATCTAATCAGATGGCTAGACTTAACTATCTAGCTACCTAGCTAGCAAGCTAGCTAGCCACCTGACATAACAATCTGACTTAACTAGAT
>NW_007187276.1:0-934 GCF_000164805.1 Carlito syrichta
AACTAGCTAGATGGATAGCTAGCTGACTTAACTAGCTGACTAGCATGTTGGCTGGATAGCTTACTAGCCAGCTGACTTAACTAGCTAGCTGCATTTTTGCCTAGACTGCTAACCATCTCGCTTAAGTAGCTAGCTCCCTGGCTGACTACCTGGCAAGGGAGCCTGCCAGCCGCCTTAATTAGGCAGCCTCCTGGCTGGACAGTCAGATAGCCAGCTGAATTAAATAGCCAGCAACCCTGCTGGTCAGACATCTAGTCAGTCGGCTTAACTAGCTGGCCACCTATCTGACAAGCCTGCTAACCAGCTGGCATAACTTGCCATCCTTTTAGCTAGCCATTCGGCTAACTAGCTGACTTAACTAGCTGACTTAACTAGATAGCCATCCAGTTAGCCAGCTGGCTTTACTAGATAGCCTCCTAGCTAGCCAGCCGTCTAGCCAGCTCACATAACTCGCTAATTTAACTAGGTAGCCAACTGACTTAATTAACCAGCTACCTACCTATCCACGTGGCTAGCCAGCTGACTAACTAGCTGATTTTACCATGTAGTCAGCTGGCTAGTCAGCTGATTAACGTAGCGAGCTACCTACCTAGCCTGTTGACTAGTCATTTGAATAAATTAGCTGCTTTAACCAGCTAGCCAACTGGCTAGCCAGCTGACTCAACTAGCTGCCTTAACTAGTTAGCCAGCTGTCTAGACAGCTGACTTAACTAGCTGACAACACTAGCTATCATGGTGGCTATCCTGCTGACTTAACTAGCTAGCTATCTAGCAAGCTAGCTATCTATCAAGCTGACTTAACCAGCTAGCCAGCTGGCTAGGCAGCTGACTCAACTAGTTGACTTAACTAGTAGCCAGCTGCTAGCCTGCAGATTTAACTAGCTGATATCTTTAGCAAGCCAGGTGGCTAGCCAGCTGACTAAACTAGTTATCT
>NW_007187277.1:0-531 GCF_000164805.1 Carlito syrichta
TAGCTACCTACCTACATAGCCCACTGGCTTGCCAGCTGACTTAAATACCTAAGTACCTAGGTATACAGCTGGCCAGGGCACTGACTTAATTAGGTGACTTAACTAGCTAGTCAGCTGGCTAGCCAGCTGACTTAACTAGATAGCTATCCTCATAGGCAGCTGGCTAGCCAGTTGATTTATCTAACTTGAAAATCTAGCCAACTGATTAACTATCTGACTTAACTAGCTAGCTACCTATTTCTATATCAGAGTTAACTAGCTGATTTAACTAGCTAGGTACTTACCTAGCAAGGTGGCTGATCTGCTGACTTAACTATCTGAGTTAATTAACTAGCCAGCTGGATGGCCAGCTGAATTAACCAACTAGCAAGCTGGCACAAGTAGCTGACTTAACTAGTTAGTCAACTGGCTACCCAAGCTGGCTATTTAAGCTGGCTGTCTAGCCAGGTGGCAAGTCCACTTGCTAGCTAACCTGCTGCATAGCCAGCGAGCCAGCCAGGTAGCTAGCTATTTAAGACAGCTGGCTAGTCA
>NW_007187278.1:0-362 GCF_000164805.1 Carlito syrichta
AGTTAAGTCAGCTGTCTAGCCAGCTGGCTAGCTATATAGCAAGCTAATAAATACAGCTGAGTAGCAAGCAAGCCAGCTATTTAAGTCAGCTAGTTAAGTCAGCTGGCTTGCCAGTTGGCTAGCTAAGTAGCAAACTAGTTAAGTCAGTTGGCTAGCCAGTTGGTTAGCTATCTAAGTCAGCTAATTAATTCATCTGTCTTCCCAGCTGGCTACCACAGTATCAAGCTTGTTAAGTCAACTGGCTAGCACCAGGCTAGCTAGTGTTTTGAGCTAGTTATATCAGCTCGCTTGCCAGCTGGCTAAATTGTTATGTCAGCTAGTTGAGTCAGCTGGCTAACCAGCTGGCTAGCTGATTAAGTCAG
>NW_007187279.1:0-525 GCF_000164805.1 Carlito syrichta
ATATCAGCTCGCTTGCCAGCTGGCTAAATTGTTATGTCAGCTAGTTGAGTCAGCTGGCTAACCAGCTGGCTAGCTGATTAAGTCAGTTAATTAATTCAAGTGGCTAGCCAACTGGCTAGCTAG
The DNA here is from genome assembly GCF_000164805.1 of Carlito syrichta. Classification (NCBI taxonomy): domain Eukaryota; kingdom Metazoa; phylum Chordata; class Mammalia; order Primates; family Tarsiidae; genus Carlito; species Carlito syrichta. Next base: position 124 of record NW_007187279.1, read on the forward strand.
GTAACTCGCTACTTTAGTCACCTGAGTAGCCAGCAGGCTACCTGGTTAATTCAGCTGGCTAGCCACCTGACTAGTTTGGTAGCTAGCTAATTAAGTCAACTGTCTAACCGGCTGGCTACCTAGTTAAGTCAGTGAGTTAAGTGAGCTGGTTAGACAACAGGCAGGCTAGTTGGCTAGTTAAGAAAGCTGGCTAGCCGAATGACTATCTAGTTAAGTCTGCTTGCTAAGTCAGCTAGTTAGCTGGCTGGCTAGCTAGGTGGTTGGCAAGTTAAGCTGGATGGTTAGCAGACTTGTTAGGTAGGTGGCTAGCTAGTTAAGCCCACTGTCTAGCTGGCAGACAAACAGCATGCCTGGCTAGTTAAGCTGGCTGGCTATCTGACTGTCTAGCCAGCAGGCTGCCTA
>NW_007187280.1:0-395 GCF_000164805.1 Carlito syrichta
GACAAGCAGCATGCCTGGCTAGTTAAGCTGGCTGGCTATCTGACTGTCTAGCCAGCAGGCTGCCTAATTAAGCCAGTTGGCTAGCCGGCTGGCCAACCTTTTAGCTGGCTAGCTGTCTCTCTACTCAGCTAGCCAGCTAGGTAGCTACCTAGTTAAGCCAGATGCCTAGCAGTGTAACCAAAAATTTGGCTAGCTTCTTAAGTCAGTTGACTTGCCTGATCCAGCCAACTTGCTAGTCAGCTACTTAAGTCAGTTAGCAATCCAGCTAGCTAGTTAAGTCAGCTAACTATTCAGCTAGCTAGTTAAGTCATCTAGCTATTCAGTTTGCTAGTCAACTAGCTAGCTGGTCAACTAGATAGTTAAGTCAGTTATCCAGCTAACTAGCCAGTTAGCTA
>NW_007187281.1:0-820 GCF_000164805.1 Carlito syrichta
GCTTGCTTGTTAATTCAGCTGGCTAGCCAACTGGCTAGCTAGTTAAGTCACCTAGTTATGGCAGCTCGCTATACAGCTGGTTAGCTAGGTAGTTAGGTCGTTAAGTCAGCAGGAAAGCCAGCGGAATCCATAGGTAACTAGCTAGTTAAATCAGCTGGCTAGCCACCTGGCTACCTAGTGGTTTCAGCTAGTTAAGTCAGCTGACTAGCCAGCTGACTAGCAAGTTAAGTCAACTAGTCGTGTCAGCTGGCTAGCCAACTGGCTAGTTGCCTAAGTCAACTAGTTAATTCAAGTGGCTAGCAATATGGCTAGCTAGGTTGCTAGCAAGATAAGTCAGTTGGCTAGCCAACTTTCTAACTGGTTATGTAAGCTAGTTAAATCAGTTGGCTACCCACCTATCTATGTGGTAGCTAGCTAATTAAGTCATCTGGCTAGCCGGCTGCCTAGCTAGTTAAGTCAGTAAGTTAAGTGAGCTGGTTAGGCATCTGGCTAGCTGGCTAGGTGGCTGGCTAGTTAAGTCAGCTGGCTACCCAGATGGCTATCTAGTTAAGTCAGGTAGTTAAGTCAGCTGGTTAGCCGGCTGGTTAGGTAGTTGGCTGACCAGTTATGCCGGCTTGTTAGCAGGCTGGTCAGGCATGTGACCTGCTAGTTAAGCCAGCTGTATAGTAAACCCAGCTTGCTATCCTACTGTCCAGACATTTGGCTAGTTATTAAATCTGGATGGCCAGCCAGTCGGCCAACCCACTATCTAGCTAGCTGGCTGCCTAGTCAGCTAGCCATTCAGGTAGCTAGCTAGTTAAGCCAGCTAGCCAGCCAACTA
>NW_007187282.1:0-1116 GCF_000164805.1 Carlito syrichta
AGGGGATACCGAGTTTCCCCCCACAAAGCTCAGCTATCCAAAACACAAGTCACCTACCTTAGTGTAGCCATTTCACACCAACAAAAGGCCATAACAACCAGCTGCAAGTCTGTTATTTGGTCTCTCCCAGTGCCCAAAACAAAGGAAGAAATCCAGTCATTCCTGGGATTGGCGGGCTACTTCCGAGCCTGGATCACCAATTTCACCCTTCTTGCCAAGCCACTCTATGACCTGGCTAAAGGTGACCCTAAGGAACCATTACTCTCCCTCTCAGTCATTAGACAGCCTTTTACCACCCTCCAACAGGTTCTCCTCCGGGCCCCTGCCCTACAGCTACCCAATGTCCACCGATCTTTTACTTTATACGTCCACAAAAATAAGGGCGCAGCCCTAGGAGTTCTAGGCCAATTCAGTGGACAAACATTTGCTCCTGTAGCCTATCTCTCAAAACAACTTGACCACACGGTTCAGGGATGGGCCCCATGCCTGCGGGCCCTGTCGGCCACCCACTTACTCGTGTGTGAAATCAAAAAAACTCACGTTTGGAGCACCTGTCACTGTTGCTTCCCCCCACCACCTACATCACCTCCTAGGATATAAGGGCCTCAAAACACTCCCTCCCTGGTCGGGTCCTATCCCTTCTGGTTTTCTTTGTCCAAGACACTCTGTCTCCTCCCAAACTTGCGCACCCCTTCACCCAGCCACATTACTCCCTTCCTCTCCTGTCGACACCCCAATACATGAGTGCATCGAAGTCCTCGAGTCCCTACTCCCCTGTCCTGTACACATTCAGGAAGGACCCTTATCTGCGCCCTCCTATGTTTGGTTCACAGATAGAAGCTCATATATACATAAGGGGTCTCGGGTGGCAGGATACGCCATCACCTCTGCCACTGACATCATCGAGGCTAATCCTCTCCCACCCAACACCACTAACCAACAAGCAGAACTCACAGCAGTCACTCGAGCATTCCAACTTGTGGCAGGACACTCCCTATCGCTTTACACCGACTCCAAATATGTCTTTCACATTTTGGTTTCACATTCAGCCATTTGGCAAGAACGAGGGTTGTTAACCACCAAAGGGTCGGCCATCATAAATGCTAAGCTCATTTC
>NW_007187283.1:0-317 GCF_000164805.1 Carlito syrichta
AGGACACTCCCTATCGCTTTACACCGACTCCAAATATGTCTTTCACATTTTGGTTTCACATTCAGCCATTTGGCAAGAACGAGGGTTGTTAACCACCAAAGGGTCGGCCATCATAAATGCTAAGCTCATTTCTGACCTCCTTCAAGCCTCCTTGCTTCCCAGGGCCATAGGCATCTCACACTGTAAAGCTCACCAGGTCGATTCATCTTTTATCACCCAAGGAAACTCGCGGGCTGACAAGAGTGGCTCGCCAAGCAGCTCTAAAACCCCTTCCTACCATACTCGTCAACACCTCCTCCCCACCAGCCGAACATACA
>NW_007187284.1:0-316 GCF_000164805.1 Carlito syrichta
ATGTCACCTAGTTAAGTAAGTTCGCTGGCCAGCAGGTTATCTAGGTAGTTAGGTATTTAACTCAACTGGCAAGCCAGTGGACTATGAAGGTAGGCTGTTAGTTAAGTCAGCTGGCTAACCATCAGTTGTCTAGTTATGTCAGCTAGATGTCAGCAGGTTTTCCAACTGTCTAGCTAGGTAGCTACCTAGTTAAGTCTCCTGGCTGGCCAGTTGGCTACTATCTTACGTCAGCTTGTTAAATCAGCTGACTAGGCTTCTGGCTAGCTTGGTAGTTAAGCAATTAATTCAGCTGGCTAGTCAGCTGGTCAGCTAGTTA
>NW_007187285.1:0-325 GCF_000164805.1 Carlito syrichta
CTGTCTAGCTAGGTAGCTACCTAGTTAAGTCTCCTGGCTGGCCAGTTGGCTACTATCTTACGTCAGCTTGTTAAATCAGCTGACTAGGCTTCTGGCTAGCTTGGTAGTTAAGCAATTAATTCAGCTGGCTAGTCAGCTGGTCAGCTAGTTAAGTCAACTTGTTTAGTCAGCTGGGTAACCATCTGACTAGCTAGTTAAGTCAGCTTGTTATGCTAGTTGTCTACCCATATGACTAGCTAGTTAAAAAGCTAGTTACCTCAGATGAATAGCCAGGTGGCTCTCTAGTTGTTTCAGCTAGTTAAGTCATCTGGTTAACTAGGAAGCT
>NW_007187286.1:0-314 GCF_000164805.1 Carlito syrichta
AGGCCAGTGGCATACTTGTCAAAAAGGTTAGACTCTGTGGCTGCCGGGTGGCCCCCATGCGTACAAATCATCGCGGCAGTTGCCACTATGGTCAAGAATGCTGACAAAATCACCATGGGAAAAGAAGTACATATCACCACCCCTCATGCTGTGTAGGGAGTTCTAAAACAACCACCCGACAAATGGATAAGTAAGGCCCGGCTAACTTATTATCAAAGTCTCCTTTTAAACCCAGCCAGAATCTTGTTTCAGACTCCAGCTACTCTAAATCCAGCCACCCTGCTACCCAACCCGGATGGGGGAAGGCCCCCTGC
>NW_007187287.1:0-618 GCF_000164805.1 Carlito syrichta
GTCAGCTAGTTATCTCAAACGGATAGTCAACTGGCTATCTATGTACCTAGCTAGTTAAGTAAACTGACTAGCCAGCACACTAGCTGATTAATTCAGCTAGTTAAGACAGCAGGTTAACCAGCCTGCTGGTTAGTTAAGTAGCCAGTTAATTCAGCTGGCTAGCCAGCTGGCTAGCTTAAGTCAGCTAGTTAAGTCAGCTGGCAAGCCAGCTTGCAAGCTGATTAAATCAGCTAGTTAAGTCACCTGGCTAGCCACGTGTCTATGAAGGTAGCTAACTAGTTAAGTCATATTGCTAGCCAGTTGGCTAGTTGGTTAAGTCAGCTAGTTAAGTCAGCTGGCTAGTCATATTAGCTATATAGCTATTTAACTAGTTAAAGCAGCTGGATAGCCCCCTGGCTAGCTAGTTATGTCAGCTAGTTAAGTCAGCAGACTAGCCTGATTGTTAGCTGATTAAGTCAGCTAGTCTAGTCACCTGTCTAGCCAGGTGTTTAGGTAGGTAACTGGCTAGATAAGTCAGCTTGCTAACCAGAAGCCTAGCTGGTTAAGTCAGCTATTTAAGTTAGCTGGCTAGCCAGCTGGCTTGGTATGTAGCTGTCTAGTTAAGTCAACTGGCTAGCC
>NW_007187288.1:0-529 GCF_000164805.1 Carlito syrichta
AGTTAAGTCAGTTTGCTAGCCAATGGTTAGCTAGTAAAGTCAGATGGTTATGTCATCTGTCTAGCCAGCTGGTTAGTTAGTTAATTCCCCTGGTTAAGTCAGCTGGCTTGCAAGCTGGCTAGCTAGGTAGCTTGCTAGTTAAGTCAGCTGGCAAGCCAGTTGGCTAGCTATATAAGACAACTAGTTGATTCAACTGACTAACCAGCTGGTTGGCTTGTTGGAAGCGAGTTAATTGAGCTGACTAGCAAGCAGGCCAGCTAAGTAAGTCAGCTAGATAGTCAGCTGCATAGCCATCATGCTAACTAAGTAGCAAGCTAGTTAAGACAGTTTGCTACACAGCTGGCTAGCTAATTAAGTCAGTTAGTTAAGTCAGATAGCTAGCCAGATGGCTAACTACATAGAGAGCTAGAGAAGCCAGGTGGCTACTCGGCTGGCTAACTGGTTAAGTCAGCGTGTTGAGTCAGCTGGCTATCCAACTGGATAACTGGTTAAGACAACTAGTTAAATCAGCTGGCTAGCCAGTTGTCTA
>NW_007187289.1:0-318 GCF_000164805.1 Carlito syrichta
TAGCCAGCTGGCTAGCTGGTCAAGACAGCTAGTTAAGTCAGCTGGCTAACCAGCTGTCTAGCTAGTTAAGCCAGCTAGTTAATTCAGCTGGCTAGCCAGCTGGCTAGCCAGGTAACTAGCTATTTTGGCAATCTGGCAAGCCACCAGGCTAGCTAGTGATGTCAGGTGGTTAAGTCAGCTGGCTATGCAGTTGGCTAACTAGAAAAGTAAGCTAGTAGAGCCAACTGGCTAACCAACTGGCTAGCTGGTTAAGTCAGCACTTGTCAATTGGCTAGCCAGCTGGCTAGCTGGTTAAGTCAGCTATTTATGTCAGATGGC
>NW_007187290.1:0-483 GCF_000164805.1 Carlito syrichta
ATAAATAGCAAACTAGTTAAGAAAGCTGGTGAAGCAAGGTTGCTAGTTAGCTAACTAGTTAAGTCAGCTAGTTAATTCAGCTACATAACTAGTTAAATCAAGTAGCTAATTCTGCTAGCTAAGTAGTTGTCAGCTAGCTGTCAGCTAGGTAACTAGTTAGCTAAGCAATTAAGTCATCTTTCATCAGTTAGTTAACTATTTACGTCAGCTGGTTAAGACAGCTCCCTAGCTCTTTGACTAATGAGTCAAGCCAGCTGGTTAAGTCAGCCTGCTAGCTCAGTGGCTTATGAGTCAATCTAGCTGGTTAAGTCAGTATGCTTGCTTGTTGGCTAATGAGTCAAGCTAGCTGGTTAAGTCAGCTTGCTAACTCATTGGCTAACGAGACAAGCCAGCTTGTTACATCAGCTTGCTAGCTCATTGGCTAATGAGTCAAGCCAGCTGGTTACATCGACTCACTAGCTCGTTGGCTAACTAGTTAGCTAG
>NW_007187291.1:0-324 GCF_000164805.1 Carlito syrichta
TGGCTAGCCATCTGGCTAGCCATTTGAATTAAATAAGTGACTTAACAAACTAGCCAGTTGGCTAGCTAGCTGTCTCAAATAAGTGACTTAACTCATTAGCTAGCTGGCTAGCCAGCTGACTTAACTAGCTCACTACCTAGCAAGCTAGCTCGCTAGCCAGTTGACTTGCATAGCTGACTTAATTAGCTTGCCAGCTGGCTAGCCAATTGACTTAAGTTGCTCACTACCTACCTAGACAGCTGGCAAACCAGCTGACTTAACTAGCTGACTTAAATAGCTGGCCTGCTTGCTACTCAGCTGAATTAACTAGCTTGTTATATATCT
>NW_007187292.1:0-527 GCF_000164805.1 Carlito syrichta
ACTTAGCTAGCTGACATCTCTAGCTAACCTGGTGGCTAGCCAGCTGACTTAACTAGCTAGATACTGAGATATACCGATGGCTTGCCCACTGAATTAATTACCTAGCTACTTAGCTAACAAGCTGCCTAGCGAGCTGATTTAACTAGGTGACTTAACTAGCTAGCCACCTGGCTAGTCAGCTGATTAAATATCTAGCTACCAAGATAGGCAGCTGGCTACAGAGCTGACTTAACTAAAAGACTCAACTAGCTAGCCAACTGACTTGTCTCCCTGATTTAACTATCAAGCCAGCAGGTTGGTTAGCTGAATTAACTAGCTGACTTAACCAGCTAACCAGATCGCTAGCCAGCTGACTTAACTAGCTAGCTACCTACCTAGGCAGATGAGAAGCCAGATAAATTAACTAGATGACTTAACTAGCTAGCGATGTGGCTAGCCAACTGACTTAACTAGCTTGGTACATAGCTATCCAGCTGGCTAGCCAACTAACTTAACTAGTTGACTTAACCAGGTAGCAACCTGGCACA
>NW_007187293.1:0-843 GCF_000164805.1 Carlito syrichta
CCTACCTGACTTAACTAGCTAGCTAACTATTTAGCTTACCCATTATCTAATGTGCGATATAACTGACTTATCCATCTTAACTCTGTAGCTAACGAACTTCTTAGGTTGCTCAAGCCGTTGATAACTCGTTAGCTAACTGGCTAGTTAGCTGACTCATTCAGCTGACTTTACTCGTTAGTCAATTAGCTAGCTAGCTTACTCAACCAGCTGACACAATCCGTTTGGTAACTATGTAGCTAGATGTCTCAACCAGCTGACTTAACACGTCAGTTACCTAGCTAACTATCTGACTCTACCTGCTGTCTTAACCCATTAGCTAACTAGCTAACTACCTGTCTAAACCAGCTGACTTTATTAGAAAGCTGACTTAACTAGCTGAATTAGGTAGGTGACTAAACTATTTAGGTAACTGATTTAACTGGCCGACTTAACTAGTTAGCTAGTTGACTTAAATACCTGAATTATATTGTTATCTAACTATTTAGCTAGATGAATAACTAGCTGACAACTAATTAGCTAACTAGTTATGTAGCAGACTTAAGTAGCTGATTTAAATATTTAGCTAAATACTGAGCTAGCTGACTTAACTAGCTGACTTAACAAGTTGGCTAACGAGATAGCTAGTTGACTTAACGAGTTGGTTAAGGAGTTAGGTATCTGTTTTAACTAGTTTGTAAACAATTTAACTAGCTAACTTAACTAGCTCATTAACGAGTTAGCTAGGTGACAACTTGTTGGTTGATGAGTCGGTAGAAGAGTTAGCTGTTTTAACACATTGACTGACTACAAGACTGACTTGTTAGCTGGCTTAACATGTTGGCTAACTAGTCAGCAGACTAGCTA
>NW_007187294.1:0-999 GCF_000164805.1 Carlito syrichta
TTAGGTTGCTCAAGCCGTTGATAACTCGTTAGCTAACTGGCTAGTTAGCTGACTCATTCAGATGACTTTACTCGTTAGTCAATTAGCTAGCTAGCTTACTCAACCAGCTGACACAATCCGTTTGGTAACTATGTAGCTAGATGTCTCAACCAGCTGACTTAACACGTCAGTTACCTAGCTAACTATCTGACTCTACCTGCTGTCTTAACCCATTAGCTAACTAGCTAACTACCTGTCTAAACCAGCTGACTTTATTAGAAAGCTGACTTAACTAGCTGAATTAGGTAGGTGACTAAACTATTTAGGTAACTGATTTAACTGGCCGACTTAACTAGTTAGCTAGTTGACTTAAATACCTGAATTATATTGTTATCTAATTATTTAGCTAGATGAATAACTAGCTGACAACTAATTAGCTAACTAGTTATGTAGCAGACTTAAGTAGCTGATTTAAATATTTAGCTAAATACTGAGCTAGCTGACTTAACTAGCTGACTTAACAAGTTGGCTAACGAGATAGCTAGTTGACTTAACGAGTTGGTTAAGGAGTTAGGTATCTGTTTTAACTAGTTTGTAAACAATTTAACTAGCTAACTTAACTAGCTCATTAACGAGTTAGCTAGGTGACAACTTGTTGGTTGATGAGTCGGTAGAAGAGTTAGCTGTTTTAACACATTGACTGACTACAAGACTGACTTGTTAGCTGGCTTAACATGTTGGCTAACTAGTCGGCAGACTAGCTAGCTGGATTAGAGTATTGACTGACGAGTTGGCCAAATAGTCAGCTCTGTTAACTATTGGACAGCTGGTGTGCTGATCTAACTAGTTGGCCAATAAGTAGGCTGATAAGTTAGATGACCTATTTTGTCAGCAACTAGTTAACTGAGCTAAATTCTTGGCTGACAAGTTTGCCGACTATTCGGTCGATTGGTTTTCTGACTTAACTAGTTGACCGACTAGGCGACTGACCGGTTAGCTGACGTAACTAGTTGGCTGGCG
>NW_007187295.1:0-375 GCF_000164805.1 Carlito syrichta
TCTCAAGCCGACAAGCTAGCTAACCTGTTGGCATGTGTGAAAGCCGACAAGTTAGTTGTCATGTTGGTTGGCAAGCGAGCCAACTAGTTTGCTGACTGGTGGGCAGGCAAGGGAGCTGACGAGCTAGCTGACTTGATGGAAAGTGAGAGATCCCACTAGTTAGATGACCAGCTAGCTGGGTTTCTAGCCACTAGTTAGCTAAGTAACTAGCTGATTTGCTAGCTGACTTAACTAGCTAGCTGACAAGCTAGTGGTTATCTAGCTGACATATCTGGATACCAAACAAGCTATCAAGCTGTCTAGCTAGCTGACTTAACTTGCTAGTTAACTGGCCAGTTAGCTGAATAGCTGACTTAACTATCTAGTTGACCAACT
>NW_007187296.1:0-728 GCF_000164805.1 Carlito syrichta
TAACTAGCTGAAATAACTAGCTAGACCGATGGCTAGCCATCTCAATTAGCTTTTAAGCTAGCTAACCAGCTAAAAAACTAAATGACTTATTGTATTGACTTAACTAGCTAGGCAGCTGGTTGCCAGCTGACTGAACTAGCTGACTAAACCAGCCAGTCAACTGGCTAGCCAGCTGGCTATCTAGTTATGTCAGCTAGTTGAGTCAGCAGGCTAGACAGCTGGCTATCTAGTTATGCCAGCTAGTTGAGTCAGCAGGCTAGACAGCTGGCTATCTAGTTGAGTCAGCTAGTTAATTCAAGTGACTAGCCAACTGGCTAGGTACCTCGCTAGTTATATCAGCTAACTAGCCAGCTGGGTAGTTTATGCTAGGTAGTTAAGTCAGCAGGCTAGCCAATTGGCTAGGTAGGTAGCTAGATAATTAAGTAAGCTGACTAGCTGACTGGCTAGCTAGTCAATACAACTAGTTAAGTGAGCTTCTGGCCAGTTGGCTTGCTAGGTTGCTAGCTAGTTAAACCAGCTGGCTAGCTGTATGCCTATCTGATTAAGTCAGATAGTTAAGTAAGCTTGTTAGCCGACAGGCTAACTAGGTGGCTGGCAGGTTAATCTGCAGGTTAGCAGACTGGTCAGTTAGGTGGTCTGCTATTTAAGTCAGCTGGGTATCTGGCTAAAGAGCAAGGTTCCTGGCTAGTTAATCCAGCTGGCCATCTGGCTGTCCATTCATCCGGATG
>NW_007187297.1:0-360 GCF_000164805.1 Carlito syrichta
AGTTAATCCAGCTGGCCATCTGGCTGTCCATTCATCCGGATGGTTATTTAAGCCAACTGGCTAGCCACTTGGTCAACCAACTAGCTAGCTAGCCGGTTGTCTATCCAGCTAACAATCCAGTTAGCTAGCTAATTAACCCAGCTGGCTAGCCTTGTAGACAACCAATTACCAACTCATTAAGTCAGCTGGCCAGGCAGGTATCCAGCACTGTAGCTAGTCAGCTAGTTAATCAACTAGAAAGCCAGGTAGCTAGTTAAGTCAGCTAGCAACCCAGCTAACTATTCAGCTAGCTAGTGAAGTCAGAAAGCTAGAGAGTTAGATAGCTTGTTTGCTAGCTATGTATGTCAGCTAGATAACCAG
>NW_007187298.1:0-854 GCF_000164805.1 Carlito syrichta
CATTCACTGGCTAACTAGTTAACTCTTCTGACCATTCAGCTCACTCGCTAGCCAACTAAAGTCAGATGACCAGTCAGCTATCTCGCTTGCTGAATAGTTAAGTCAGCTGACGAGTACGCTCACTCACGGAATGAATAGTTAAGTCAGCTGACCAGTTGGCTCTCTTGCCGGCCGACCTGTTAAGCCAGCTCACCTGGGGGCTCTCTTGCCAACTGACAAGTTAAGTAAGCTACCTGGTCGGCCGACTAGCCTGAAAACTATTTAAGTCAGCTAACCAATCGGCCGACTACTTGACCAACTGGTCAGCTGACAAGTTAGCTCAGCTAACTTGTGGGCTGACTCATTAGATCAGCTAAATGGTCGGACACCTAGTCAGCCAACTAGTTAGATGAGCAAACTAGCCAGTCAACTAGTTAACTTAACTAACTTGTGTTAAACCAGCCAACAAGTCAGCTGAGTATTCAGCCAACGTGAAAAAACAGATAAGTAGTCGTCCGCATCATCCACCAAGTTGTCACCTAGCTAACTCATTACCCAACTAATTAAGACAGCTAGTTAACTCATTTACCAAATAGTTATAACAGTTAGCTAACTTCTTAACCAACTCATTAAGTCAGCTAGCTATCACTTTAGCCAACTAGTAAAGTCAGTTAGCTAAGTCAGTTAGCTAATCAGCTAGCTAACTAAGTCAGCTAGCTAAGACAGCTAGCTCACTAGTTAGCTAACTATTTAAGTCAGCTACTAAAACCTGCTACCTAAATAGTTTGCAAACTAGTTAAGTCAGGCTAGCAATTCAGCTAGCTAAATATTTAGCTAACTATTTAATTCAGGTAGTTAAGTCGGCTAGCTAGCTA
>NW_007187299.1:0-608 GCF_000164805.1 Carlito syrichta
CAAACTAGCCAGTCAACTAGTTAACTTAACTAACTTGTGTTAAACCAGCCAACAAGTCAGCTGAGTATTCAGCCAACGTGAAAAAACAGATAAGTAGTCGTCCGCATCATCCACCAAGTTGTCACCTAGCTAACTCATTACCCAACTAATTAAGACAGCTAGTTAACTCATTTACCAAATAGTTATAACAGTTAGCTAACTTCTTAACCAACTCATTAAGTCAGCTAGCTATCACTTTAGCCAACTAGTAAAGTCAGTTAGCTAAGTCAGTTAGCTAATCAGCTAGCTAACTAAGTCAGCTAGCTAAGACAGCTAGCTCACTAGTTAGCTAACTATTTAAGTCAGCTACTAAAACCTGCTACCTAAATAGTTTGCAAACTAGTTAAGTCAGCTAGCAATTCAGCTAGCTAAATATTTAGCTAACTATTTAATTCAGGTAGTTAAGTCAGCTAGCTAGCTAAGTAAGTCAGCCAGGTAAGTCAGCTAGCTAAGTAGTTAAGTCAGCTAGCTAAGTCAGCTAGTTAAGTAAGATGCCTAATTTAGCAAAGTGGTTAAGACAGCTAGCTAGATAGTTAATGGGTTAAGTCAGCAGGTTGATTCAGGTAGTT
>NW_007187300.1:0-367 GCF_000164805.1 Carlito syrichta
ACTGAGGAGGGAAAGTCTTTGGGTAACCCATCACAAAGGAGGGCTTCTCACCATGGCACTCATTACAACGATGACGAGTCACTAGGTCACCCATTTTAGAGTATGTACAGTCATTGGGACACCCATTAAAGAGATGAGTCAGTAGCTGGGCACCCATTATGGAGGAGGACCAGAAACTGGGGCACCAATAACAGAGGAAGTCTAGTTACTGGTGTATCAATTTTGGAGGAGACCTAGTTACTGGATCACCCATAATAGAAGGTGTGTCACTGCAGAACCCATCACAAAATATAGTGGATCATTGGGCAACAGAGGTTAGCCACCGAGGAACCCCGCAGATGATGCCCAATCACAGCCAAAGCCATTA
>NW_007187301.1:0-304 GCF_000164805.1 Carlito syrichta
TTGGTGGTCCCACCATGTGCACCCAGGATGGATCCAGTATGTGCCTCCGTGATGCATCCACATGTCTTTATAGTGGACCCATCATGTGCCTCCACAGTTTCCCATCCACTTATATCCACAGTGGTTCCACTACATGCTTGCACAGTGTTCCCACTGTGTGCCTCCATGGTGGGCCCATCACATGCCTCTGCTGAGGCCTTGTTGTGTATCTCTGCAGTGGCCCTACAACATGCCTCTGTGGTTGCCCTCCACGTACCTCTGAGATAAACTCAGCATGTGCCTTAGAGATAAATCATCTATGTGC
>NW_007187302.1:0-390 GCF_000164805.1 Carlito syrichta
ATTCTATTCCTCTCCATTCCATTCCATTCCAGTCCCTTCTGTTCTCCTCGATTCCATTCCACTCCTTTCCTTTTGATTTCATTCCATTTCAATCCACTCCATTTCTCTAATTTCAGTTCCATTCCAATCCTCTCATTACATTCCTTTCCATTCCATTCAATTCTATTCTTCTTTTTTGCATTCCATTTCTCTTCATTCCATTCTAATTCACTCCATTCCATTCCTCTCAATTTCCTTTCATTCCTCTCCATTCCATTGTCCTCCAATTCATTCCATTCCACTCCATTCCATTCCTCTCCGTTCCATTCCATTCCACTGCATTCCTCTCCGTTTCATTTCTCCCCATTCCATTCCATCCCTCTCCATTCCATTCCTCTCCTTTCCATTCCA
>NW_007187303.1:0-996 GCF_000164805.1 Carlito syrichta
CCTCGCCATTCCTTTCCATTCCATTTCATCCATTCCATTCCATTCCTTTCTTGTCCATTCGATTGCGTTCCATTATATTCGATTCTATTCCACTCCTCTCCATTCTAATTCCTGTATTCAATTCCATTCCATTCATCTCCTTTCCTTTTTATTCTGTTCCATTCCACTCCATTACTCTGCATTCAGTACCATTCCATTCCTATCCATTCCATCCCATCCCATTCCATTCAATTCCATTCCTCTCCCTTCCATTCCTTTTCATCCCATTTTCCTCCAATTCCATTATATTCCTTTCCATTCCTTTCTTTTCCATTCGTCTCCATTCCATTCCATTTATCTCCATTCCATTCTATTCCATTCCATTCCATTCTATTCCTCTCATTTCCATCCATTCCTCTCCATTCCATTCCATTCCATTTCATTTTTCTCCAATCCATTTCATTCCATTCCATTCAATCACTCTCCATTCCATTCTATTCCTTTCCAATCCATACTGCACCACTCCCTTCCATTCCTGTCCATTACATTCCACTCAATTCCTCTCCATTCCAATCCTCTCGATTCCATTCCATTTCTTCTTCGTTCCATTCCACTCCTTTCCAATCCACTCCATTCTTCTCCATTCCATTCCTCTCCATTCCATTCCATTTCTCTCCATTCCACTCAATTCCTTTCCATTCCTCTATATTCCGTTTCTGTCGTTTCCAATCCTCTCTGTTCCATTTCTTTCCATTCTCTCCATTCCATTCCTCTCTATTCTTTTCAGTTCCCTTCCATTCCATTCCATGCCATTCCATTTCATTCCATCTATTCTTCTCGACTCCAGTTCATTCCATTAGATTCCTTTCTTTTCCACTGCATTTATTCCATTAATCTGTAATCCATTCCACACCATTACATTCCATTAATTTCCTCTCCATTCTACTCCATGCCTCTCCATTCTACTGCATTACTCGGCATTCCATTCCATTCCACTCCACTCCATTCCCAATCCTC
>NW_007187304.1:0-307 GCF_000164805.1 Carlito syrichta
AGAGGAATGCAATGGAGAGGAATGGAATGAACTAGAAAGGAGAGCAATGGAATGGAATGGAATGGAATGCAAAGGAATGGAGATGAATGGTATGTAATGGAATGGAATGGAAAGGAATGGAATGGTATGGATTGGAATGGAAATGAGTTGTATGGAAATGAACGGAATGGTGTATAATGGAATGGAACGGAAAGGAATGAACTGGAACTGAATGGAATGAATTGGATTGGAATGGAATGGATAGGAATGCAATGGAATGGAATGGAATGCAATGGAGAGGAATGAAATGGAATGGAATGGAATGCAA
>NW_007187305.1:0-1433 GCF_000164805.1 Carlito syrichta
CATCAGGTGAACAGGGAAGGTGGAGCATTAGGTTCCTGCTTCTTTTGGTCAAAAACTGCTGAACATTCAATGGTGTGGACAGACACACTTGTAAATCACCTATCATGAAATGGGCAAATGTGTTGAAAGAATCATAACAAAAATTCACTGAAGCTGAATGCAACCTCTCAGAATACTAGCTGACACACTGATGCCGATGTGTTCCTAAGCCACTTACCTAGTGGGGGGCATTTGTACTACAGGGAACCCACTCTCCAAAAGACAATTTTGCTTTTTTGGGGTCTTTTTCCTGTTTCCAAGTAAGATTACATTCTGAGATATTGAAGATTAGGCCTTCTACAGATGAATTTTAGAGGCACACAGTTCAACACAAAACATTACCTGCTTAGTAATTCTTTATTTTTATTTATTTTTATTTTTATTTTTTTTGAGTTGGTGTCTCACTCTGTCACCCAGACTGGAGTGCAGTGGCCACTCCTGGCCACCGCAGCCTTGACCTGCTGGGCTCTGGCGATCCTTCCGCCTCAGCCTTCCAAGTAACTGGAACTACAGGCGCGCGCTACCACGCCCGGCTGATTTTTTGATTTATTGTAGAAATGAGGTCTCGCCAAGTTGCCCAGGCGGGTCTCAAACCCACGGGCTCTGGCAATCCATTCACCTCAGCCTCCCAAAGTGCAGGATTACAGGCTAAGCCACCGAGCCCGGCTTATTTTTATTATTATTAATAATAATTTTATAGTCCCGAGGTCTTGCTGTGCTGCTCAGGCTGGTCTCAAACTCCTGGGCTCAAGCACTCCTCTCTCATTGGCCCCCAAACTCTGGGATTACAGGTGTAAGTCATTGCTCCTGGCAAGAATTACTTATATTAAATTTTCTCTGTCCAAATAGGTGGTATGGTTTCTGTCTCCTGAATAGATCCTTACTGATACAAGAGATTAAGACTGCAGAAGTCAAAGGAGGAAGTGATTTATTCTGACAATGAGGATAGAGTACAATGACTTGAACCAGACTTTGAAAGTTGACTTGGATTTTGATAGATAGAGAATGTGAGTAAAATATGAGTTTCAGGAGACACTGAATATGGTGACCAGGCTGCAGTGCAGGATTTATCAAGGAGTGCACTCAAGGGACACAGAGGCCTAACCAGTGTGGATTTTGGTGGCATAGCAATGAACCCAGGCTTTTTCTCTGGGCAATGAAGAACTATCAAATGTGTCTGAGGAGGAGCAGAATAGGATTAAATGTGTCAGAGGAGTATCAAGAAACTGCCTGAGGTCATGGCCATAGGATTGGAATAAGACTCACAAAGATGATTCTGCATTTCTGCTGAAGCTCATGCTATGGAGCAAGTAAAGACCAAGTCTGGACTAAGACTCAGCCCTTGACCTTGGCCTGCTCTACCTTTCACATGCAGAGGAATGTCTCTGTCTCCG
>NW_007187306.1:0-343 GCF_000164805.1 Carlito syrichta
ATTATTATTATTTGGAGTAGGAATCATGCTCTGTCTCCAAGGTCGGAGCAAAAGGGCATACTCACTGCCATGGCAGAATCCACCTGCCAGGTTCAGATCCTCGGACCTCTGAGTGACTGGAACCACAGGCAAGTGCCACCACACCCGGCTAATCTTGGATTTATTTTTGCTAGAGGAGAGGAGTTTTCTCCCCGTGTCCCAGGCTGGTGTCAAACCCACATCTTCAGTCCGTCCACTCGCCTGGTCCTCCAAAGGTCTGGGAGGCCAGCCTGAGTCCCTGAGACTGGCCTGTGGTTGTGGTGATGGTGATGGTTGATATGATTATTCTGAGTTGGAGTCCCAC
>NW_007187307.1:0-714 GCF_000164805.1 Carlito syrichta
AAGTGCCACCACACCCGGCTAATCTTGGATTTATTTTTGCTAGAGGAGAGGAGTTTTCTCACCGCGTCCCAGGCTGGTGCCAAACCCACATCTTCAGTCCGTCCACTCGCCTGGTCCTCCAAAGGACTGGGAGGCCAGCCTGAGTCCCTGAGCCTGGCCTGTGGTTGTGGTGATGGTGATGGTTGATATGATTATTCTGAGTTGGAGTCCCACTCTGTCACCCAGGACGGAGCGCAGGGGCCCCCTCTCAGCCACCTCAGCCTCTACCAGCTGGCCTCCAGCGATCCTTGCACCATGGACTCCCAAGTGAATGGAATGACAAGCGTACACCACCACATTTGACTCATTTTCTTGGCTTCTTGTAGAGACAAGGTCTTGCCAAAGTGCCTGAGCTGGTCTCACACCCGGGGGCTCAGACCATCCTCTCACCTTGGACTCCAATAGCAGCAGGATGACAGGCATGAGCCCCCATGCCCACACTTCCACAATACTTTCGAGGGGCCAATGTGATGTCCACTCTTTTCTGAAGACCTGGGACCCCAGAGTGAGTGGTCGGAGTCGCCTTCTGAACCCTCCCAGGAGGAAATGCCTGGTGGAAGGGCATGTCTTTGCCAAGGCGCCCACCCTGCAGCCTGCCAGTTCCCCAGGGTGTATACACCAACTCCTCCCAGGACTGCCTCGGGGAAAGGGAGGGCCTGAAGGTTGGCAGAGATG
>NW_007187308.1:0-411 GCF_000164805.1 Carlito syrichta
GTTTGAATTTTAGCATCACTGATTAGATAAGGGAAGTTTTCTTGAATGATCTCATGGAAAATTTGTTTCAGTGTGGTCTCTGTCTCTCTTTCTCCTCAGGAAGTCCAATTACTCTTAGTTTAGGCCTCTTGAGGTAATCGCTCATCTCTTGAAGGTTTTGTTCTGTCCTTTTGAGCTTATTTTCTGTTGTTTTAAGAATTTGGGTTATTTCTATATTTTGATCCTCAAACTCTGAGATTCTTTCTTCTGCTCAGGTAATTCTGCTTTCCATGCTTATCAGTTTGTTATTTATTTCATTCACAGTATTCCTTATTATTGTTATCTCAGATATCAGCTCCTTCCTAGTTTCTCCTTGTGTCTCCTCAATTCTTTTTAATCTCTCCATTAATGTCTTAATATCTAGGTTTGTAG
>NW_007187309.1:0-358 GCF_000164805.1 Carlito syrichta
AGCTGGTTAACTGTTTAAGTCAGATAGTTAATTCAGTTGGCCAGTCAGATGGCTAGCTAGCTAAAACAGTTAGTTAAGTCAGTTGGTTAGCCAGTGGGCTAGCTGGTTAAGTCAGCTAGTTAAGTCACCTGGCTGACCATCTGGCTAGCTAGGATGCTAGATAGTTAAGTCAGCTAGTTAAGACAGCTGACCATTCAGCTGGCTAGCTAGTTAAGTAAACTATTAAGTAGTTGGGTAGCCATCTAACTGTTTAAGTCAGTTTGTTAAGTCAGTTGACCAGCCATCTTGCGAGCTAGGTAGCTAGCTTGTTAAGTCATCTAGATAAGTCAGCTGGCTAGATAGGTAGCTAGCTACTAAA
>NW_007187310.1:0-369 GCF_000164805.1 Carlito syrichta
CGACCCTCCTAGCCCCCCTTCACGAGGTGGCAGGTGCGGAAGGCGTGGTTCGGGTACATGGCCCTTTTTCCATATCAGACCTCTCACAAACAGAAAAACGTCTCAGATCTTATACAACTAACCCTGCCACCTACATTAAAGAGCTCCAATACCTTATCCAGTCCTGTAGCCTGACTTTTCATGATATCTATCTTATCCTCTCCAACACCCTACTTCCGGAGGAACGTAGAAGGGTTTGGGAACAGGCTAGAACATATGCAGATGAAATTCATCAAACCACCCCCGCTCACCCCCTTGGGGCGACAGCGGTCCCAGACCAAGATCCAGGCTGGGATTACAACTCTCCTGCTGGCATTGAAGCTAGGGACC
>NW_007187311.1:0-810 GCF_000164805.1 Carlito syrichta
TCATGAACCCGTGGCGGACGCGCGTGGAGGAACCCTGAGGGCCGGCACCTCTTCGCTCTCTCGCCCCGCGAAAATGTTCAGCTGCAGGGACCAAGACTGCAAACTGCTGAATAGACAGACTGTAAAACAGAGGGAAAAGTGAACAAAACCAGAAGACCCTCATAAGGAAGAACAGGTCATTGCAGAAGAGAAATAAAAGCAACCCCACCTTCCCTCAAAAACAGAATTGAAGAGGGGGAGGGAAAGGGGTAAAGGGAGAAAAATCTACAGAAATGAAGAAAAACCAAAAGAAGAGTATGGGTCTCTCCCAGACGCCTGGGAGAGCAGACACTGAGAAAATTGACTTTGGAATACAAACAATGAAAAGTCCCCAGAATGAAGGGTCTCAAAATGCAAATGCAGATATCAAAACAATAATGGAGAGACTAAAAAGAATTGAGGAGACACAAGAAGAAACTAGGAAGGAGCTGATATCTGAGATAATAGTAATAAAGAATACTGTGAATGAAATAAATAACAAATTGATAAGCATGGAAAGCAGAATTACCCAAGCAGAAGAAAGAATCTCAGAGCTGGAGGACCAAAATATAGAAATAACCCAAACTCTTAAAAACACAGAAAATAAGCTAAAAAAGACAGAACAAAACCTTCAAGAGATGAGTGACTACCTCAAGAGGCCTAACCTAAGAATAATCGGACTCCCTGAGGTAGAAAGAGAAACAGAGACCACATTGGAACAAACTTTCCACGAGATCATTCAGATATTTCCCTCATCTAATCAGTGATACAAAATTCAAACACAAGAGATTC
>NW_007187312.1:0-742 GCF_000164805.1 Carlito syrichta
CAAGGTGGCTAGTCAGCTGACTTAACTAGCTCTCTACCTAGCTAGCTAGCTGGCTTGCCAAATGACTTACCTAGCTGACTTAATTAGCTTGCCAGCTGTCTACACAACTGACTTAATTAGCTCGCTACCTAGCTAGCCAGCTGGTTAGCCAGCTGACTTAATTAGATGGCTTAAATAACTGGTCTGCTTGCTAGTCAGCTGAATTAACATGCTTGCAATATAGCTAGTCAGCTGGCTAGCCAGCTGACTAAACTAGGTGATTTAACAAACTAGCCAGCTGTATAGCCACCTGACTTAATTAGGAAGCTATATACCTTGCCAGCTGACTTAACTAGGTGACTTAAGTACCTACCCAGGGGGCTCGACAGCTGACTTAACTATCTAGCTACCTATCTAGCCAGCCGTCTAGTCAGCCGACTTAACTAGGTAGCCTACTGGCTAGCCAGCTGACATAAATGCCTAGGTACCTAGCTATCCAGCTGGATAGCCAGTTGACTTAACTAGCTAGCTACCTACGTAAACCAATGGCTTTCCAGCTCACTTAACTTCCTAGGTAGCTAGGTAACCAGTTGGCTAATGAGTTGATTTATCTAGGTTACTTCACTAGCTATCTAACTGGCTATCCAGCTGACTTAACTAGGTAGCTACCCAACTATGCAGCTGGCTATGCAGCTGACTTAACTAGCTAGCAAGCTGACCTAACTAGCTGACATAAGCAGCTAGCTACCTAGCTAGCCACCTG
>NW_007187313.1:0-801 GCF_000164805.1 Carlito syrichta
CCTCCGGTGATCCTTCCCGCCTCAGCCTTCCAAGTAACTGGAAATACAGGTGCGCACTACCATACTCGGCTAATTTTTGATTTATTGTAGAGATGAGGTCTCGCCAAGTTGCCCAGGTGGGTCTCAAAACCGTGGGCTCAGGCAATCCACTCACCTCAGCCTCCCGAAGTGCGGGATTACAGGCTGAACCACAGAGCCCGGATATCCTCTACTCTTCTTATAGACACTAGTTATTGGCATTGGGACCCACTTTAATCCAGTATGATCTATTCTTGATCCTTGGCTAATGACATTTGCAAAGACCTTGTTTCAAAATACAGTGACATTCCAAACTTCTAGATGTGCATGAATATTGGGGAATACAATTCAATCTACCATAGGTGATAAACTATATTATCACAATTTTATGCAGAAGATCTTAACATAATTGCTTTAGAAGGCTTATATTCAAATTAACTTTGTAGACTGTAAACTGATATTTGGTTTCCAGGAGAATTCCAAAATGGAAAACATCTTGAGGATAACCAGAATAGTTTGATATTTGGCCTCTCAGAGAGTTTCATCTTCCAGAAGACCCACGCTGAAGGTACATTTGTTAGTGTGTATAACTTATTCTTTCCCAAAACTAGTTTTCACCTATGGAATATTGAAAATGGCATAAGAACATCTTCAATTTGCCCAATTAAACTACTTTTTACCTATCTTTTGTTATTGGTGCATTCTTAGTTGCCCAAGTTTCAAGTTTACAGATCCCTAAGTCACCTGAAGTTATTGTCCATCTAGTCTACCCTTTGACAATGA
>NW_007187314.1:0-441 GCF_000164805.1 Carlito syrichta
CAACTTGACTTTCTCTTTTCCTATTTGGATACCCCTGATTTCCTTCTCTTCTCTGATTGCTTTAGTCAGGACTTCCAATACTATATTGAACAGGAGGGGTGAGAGTGGCATCCTTGTCTGGTTCCAGTTTTCAGGGGAAATGGTTTCAATTTTTGTCTGTTTAGGAATATGCTGGCTGTGGGTTTCTCGTAGATGGCTTTTACTATTTTGAGGTATGTTCCCCATATGCCTAGATGTTTGAAGGTTTTTAACAAGAAGGGGTGCTGGATTTTATCAAAAGCTTTTTCTGCATCTAATGATATAGTCATGTGGTTTTTGTTTTGATGTATTTAATTACATTTATTGATGTTGATGTATTTAATTACATTTATGGTTTTACAAATATTGAACCAGCCTGGCATCCCAGGGATGAAGCCTACTTCATCATGATGGATGATTTTT
>NW_007187315.1:0-412 GCF_000164805.1 Carlito syrichta
GTAGTTCACTTAACTAGCTAGCCAACTGGGTGGCCATCTGAATTAACTAGTTGATTTTGCCAGCTAGCCAGCTGGCTAACCAGCTGACTTAACTAGCTAGCTATATAGCTCTCCAGCTGGAAACCAGCTGAATAACTAGCTGAAATAACTAGCTACCCAGCTGTCTAGCCATCTGACTTAACAGCTTTTTAACTAGCTAGCAAGCTGTATATCCAACTAACTTAACTAGGTAACTTAACTAGCTAGCCAACTGGCTAGCCAGCTGACTTAACTAGATGTCAGCCATGATAGGCAGCTGGCTAGCCAGCTGACTAAACTAATTGACATAACTCACTAGCCCACTGACTTAACTAACTGACTTAACTAGCTAGCTACCCAGCTAGCCAGCTGACTTTACTAGCTGACTTATCTA
>NW_007187316.1:0-422 GCF_000164805.1 Carlito syrichta
GTCTTACAACTTTTAAACAGAATGACTGGGTTTCGCATCCAGGTCTATCTACATACAAGTTGAAAGCCAAGCTTTGGAGTTGTATGGCTCTGGTTTTGACTCTTAGCTCAGCTACTGATTAGCTGCATGACATATTGCTCATTTACTCTGTAAATATTCAAGGCTTACCCTGTGCCAGTGCCTTGCTAGTCACTGTGACTATATGGTGCCCTCAAAGAGCTCACTCAAGCCGGCGACCTGGGTGTAGAGAAGGACTGGGACCGGCAGAGTCACCTCCTCAGCTGCACGAAGCCGAGGTAAATTTTTTAATCTTCCTTTTACAGATAAGAAAACTGAGGCACAGAGTGGTTAAAGTAATTTTCACAAGGTCATACAACCAGAAAGTAAGGAACTACGATGAGGGTTTATCTCCAGGCCTGTGC
>NW_007187317.1:0-821 GCF_000164805.1 Carlito syrichta
TTGCTCTCCAGCTTGTTAGCTAGTTCAAAAGCTAGTAAATCAGATGACTAGTCATCTGGCTAGTTATTACAGTTAGTTTAGTCAGCTGACTATTTAGAAAACTAGCTCTATAAATCAGCTAGCTAATGAAGCTAGGTAGCTAGTTAAGTCATCTAGTTAAGTAGGATGGCTAGCTACATAACTAGCCTGTTACACCAGCTACATAACCCATCTTGGTAGCTTGGTGGCTAGCTGCTTATGTCAGATAGTTAATTGAGCTTGCTAGCTAGTTAAGTCAGCGAGTTAAGTCAGCTGGATAGCCAGCTGCCTAGCTGGGTTGCTACCTAGATTTCAGCTGGCTAGCCAGTTAGATAACAAGTTAAGTAACTTAGTTAAGTCAGCTCACTAGCCAGCTGCTTACCTATGTACCTAGGAAGATAAGTCAGCTGGCAAACCAGCAGGATATGTAGCTAGCTAGATTAAAAATCAGTTGTCTATCCAGCTGGCTAGCTAGATATCTAGGCAGTTGAGTCAGCCTGCTAGCCAGCAAGCTATCTAGTTATGTCACCTGGTTAAGTCAGCTGACTAGACATACGGCTAGCTAGGTAGCTTGCTAATTTAGTCAGCTGGATAGACAGAAGGCTAGTTAGTTAAGTCACCTAGTTGAGTCAGCTGGCTAGCCAGCTGGCTAGCTATAGAACAAGCTAGTTAATCCAGCTGGCTATCCGCCTGTCCAGGCAGCTGGATGGCTACTTAAGCTGGCTGGCTAACCACCTGGTAGCCCACAAGCTAGCTAGCCAGTTGCCTAGCCAGCTACCCAGTCAGGTAGCTAGCTAGTTAAG
>NW_007187318.1:0-892 GCF_000164805.1 Carlito syrichta
TTAAGTAACTTAGTTAAGTCAGCTCACTAGCCAGCTGCTTACCTATGTACCTAGGAAGATAAGTCAGCTGGCAAACCAGCAGGATATGTAGCTAGCTAGATAAAAAATCAGTTGTCTATCCAGCTGGCTAGCTAGATACCTAGGCAGTTGAGTCAGCCTGCTAGCCAGCAAGCTATCTAGTTATGTCACCTGGTTAAGTCAGCTGACTAGACATACGGCTAGCTAGGTAGCTTGCTAATTTAGTCAGCTGGATAGACAGAAGGCTAGTTAGTTAAGTCACCTAGTTGAGTCAGCTGGCTAGCCAGCTGGCTAGCTATAGAACAAGCTAGTTAATCCAGCTGGCTATCCGCCTGTCCAGGCAGCTGGATGGCTACTTAAGCTGGCTGGCTAACCACCTGGTAGCCCACAAGCTAGCTAGCCAGTTGCCTAGCCAGCTACCCAGTCAGGTAGCTAGCTAGTTAAGCCAGCTGGCTAGCCGTGTAAACAACCAGTTATCTACCTTGTTAAGTCAGCTGGCTAGAAAGTTAGCTAGTTAAGTCAGCTAACAACTCAGCAAACTATTTAGCTAGCAAGTGAAGTCAGCAAGCTAGAGAGTTAGATAGCTTGTTTGCTATCTAGCTATGTCAGCTTGATAGCCAGCTAGCTAGTGAGCTAGCTAATTAAATCAGCTAAAAAATCAGCTAGTTCCTTAGCCAACTAGTCAGCTAGCAACTCAGCTATCTGGTCAGATAACTAGTGGGCTCACTTGCTTTCCATCAGGTCAGTTAGTCGGTTTGCTATCCTGCAAACCGGTCAGCAAACTGGTCGGCTTGCTCGGCAGCCAAGAGGTCATCTAAATTGTCGGCTCACTCGCAGGCCAACAAGTCAGCTAACTAATCGGCTTGCTTGCCAG
>NW_007187319.1:0-300 GCF_000164805.1 Carlito syrichta
AGGTACCTATTTAGCTAGTTAAGTAAGCTAGATAGCTTCCTGGCTAGATAGTGATGTTTTTGAGTTAAGTAAGCTTGTTAACCAATTGGCTAGCTGATTAAGTCAGCTAGATTAGTCAGCTGTCTAGTCAGTTGTCTAGCTAGGTAGCTAGCTAGATAAGTCACCTTGCTAGCAAGCAGGCTAGCTCTTCAAGTCAGCTAGTTAAGTCAGCTTATTAGGCTGCTGGCAAGGTAGGTAGCTAGCTACTTAAGTGAACTGGCTAGCGAGTTTGCTAGCTTAAGTCAGCTAGGTAAGTCAGTT
>NW_007187320.1:0-633 GCF_000164805.1 Carlito syrichta
TTCAATAATGAACAGTTAACTTTTTACTCTAGCCAGGCTCAGTGGCTCAGCCTGTAATCCTGAGCCTGCGGGTTCGAGACCCGCCTGGCAACTTGGTGAGACCTCATCTCTACAATAAATCAAAAACTTGTTCAAGACCCGCCTGTAGTTCCAACTACTTGGAAGGCTGAGGTGGAAGGATCACTGGAGCCCAGCCGGTCAAGGCTGCAGTGGCCGGGAGCGGCCACTGCACTCCAGTCTGGGTGACAGAGTGAGACTCCAACTCAAAACAAAAAACAAAAAAACTTTTTCTCTGTAGACTTTTAAATTATTTTAACCTCGACTCTTTTGTAATAACACAGCTTCAAACACAAACACATTGTACAGATGTACAAAAATATGTTCTTGATATCTTTATTCTATAAGATTTTGTTCTATTTTTGATTTTTTTGTTTTTTACTTTTTAAACTTTTTTGTTAAAGACTAAGACATGCCAGGCACGGTAGCTCACGCCTGTCATCCCAGCACTTTGGGAGGCAGAGGCGAGGGGATTTCCTGAGCTCATGGGTTCAAGACCAACCTGAGCAACATAGCAAGACCTTGTCTCTCCAATAAATCAAAAAATTAGCCAGGCGTGGCAGCACACACCTGTGG
>NW_007187321.1:0-1122 GCF_000164805.1 Carlito syrichta
CCAACAGAATTGTGTTTTAATAGATAAACTAGTTCTAAAATTCATAAAAATAAAAAAAAGAAGCAAGACTAGCAAGGAAAAATTTGAGAAAGAAGAATAATGACAAGGGACTAGCCTTCCCCATTTTAAGTCATATGAAAAGATGGAAATGTAGTATTAGCTGGGCTCGGTGGCTCAGCCTATAATCCCGCGCCTTTGGGAGGCTGAGGTAGTGGATTGCCTGAGCCCGCGGGTTCGAGACCAGCGTGGGCAACACGGCAAGACCTCGTCTCTACAATAAATCAAAAAATTAGCCAGGCGTGGTAGCGTGCATCTGTACTTTCAGCTAAATGGAAGGCTGAGGCAGAAGGATCGCCTACGCCCAGTAGGTCGAGGCTGCGGTGGCCATGAAGGTGCCATTGCACTCCAGCCTGGATGACAGAGTGAGACTCCAACTCAAAATAACTAAAATACGGAGGTTCTTAATCATATGAAAAACTACTCAACCTCACTCATAAAAGAGCAAATAAACCGGGCGTGGGGTCTCATGCCTATAATCCCAGCACTTTGGGAGGTAGAGGTGAGAGGACTGCCTGCGCCCGGAGGTTCGAGACCAGCCTGGTCAACATGGTGAGACCTCATCTCTACCATAAATCAAAAAATTAGCCAGGCGTGGTGGCATGCGCCTGTAGTTTCAGCTACCTGGAAGGCTGAGGTGGAAGGATCACCTGAGCCCAGGTAGGTCAAGGCTGTGATGGCCATGAGCATGCCACTGCACTCTAGCCTGGGTGACGGAGTGAGACTCCAACTCAGAAAAAAAAAGAACAGGGAGACGTCCTAAGTAAAACCTCCTCAGGCGATCTCGCCATGCGAATGTCACAGAGTGTACTTACACAGACGAAGATGGCACAGCCCACCACACACCTAGGCCATGCGGTGTAGCCTGTTGCCCCCAGTCTATAAACCTGTGCCGTATGTGACTGTATTGAATACCGTGGGCAATTGTGACACAGTGGTAAGTATTTGTGTACCTAAACATATCAAAACATAGAAAAGGTACAGTTAAAAAAAAAAGGTATAAAGAAATGGTGCACCCGTCTAGGACACTTACCTTGAATGGAGCTTGCAGGACTGGAAGTTTCT
>NW_007187322.1:0-348 GCF_000164805.1 Carlito syrichta
GTATTTGTGTACCTAAACATATCAAAACATAGAAAAGGGACAGTTAAAAAAAAAAGGTATAAAAAAATGGTGCACCCGTCTAGGACACTTACCTTGAATGGAGCTTGCAGGACTGGAAGTTTCTCTGGGTGAGTCAGTAGGGAGTGAATGTGAGGGCCGGGGACATAATCGTGCACTTCTGTGAACTCTGACACTTAGGCTATGCTAAATTTATTTTTTAAATTTTTTTCTTCAATAATGAACAGTTAACTTTTTACTCTAGCCAGGCTCAGTGGCTCAGCCTGTAATCCTGAGCCTGCGGGTTCGAGACCCGCCTGGCAACTTGGTGAGACCTCATCTCTACAATAA
>NW_007187323.1:0-854 GCF_000164805.1 Carlito syrichta
CCAGCTGCTGGAGAGGGTGTGGTGAAAAGGGAACACTTCTACACTGTTGGTGGGAGTGTAAACTAGTGCAACCTCTGTGGAAAGCAGTGTGGCGATTCTTAAAAGCTCTAAATACCAACCTCCCATATGACCCCGCAATCCCCCTACTGGGAATATATCCTGAAGAACACAAATCACTATATAAAAAAGATACCTGCACACGCATGTTTATCGCAGCATTGTTCACAATAGCAAGAACCTGGAAACAGCCATGCTGCCCATAAAAAGAGGACTGGATTTTAAAAATGTGGTACATATACATGATGGAATACTATGCAGCCATAAAAAAGAACAAAATCATGAATTTCACAGCAACCTGGATGGAACTAGAGTCTATAATACTGAGTGACCTCTCACAGAAACAAAGATCCGAGTATCACATGTTCTCACTCATATAATGGACCTTAAACATCCAATGCAATACTATACGAAAATGACTGACTGTACTGGGAAACTATGGTGGGGGGAGGGAGATGGGATTAACAGTAGCAAATATCTGTCTGGGAATGGGGAAACACCCCATATCAACAGGGTGCCTGAATGAAATGCAATTGTATACCTAACCCTTAACTGTACCCCACAACTTCACAATAAAAAAAAAAGAAATGTGATTGTGTTTTGTACATTTATTTTATATCCTGAGACTTTGCCAAACTCCTTTATCAGTGTAAAGGGGTTTTTAACAGATTCTCTTGGGTTTCCAATGTACACGATCATGTCATCTGCAAAGAGAGATAACTTGACTTCCTCTTTTCCCATTTGGATACCCCTGATTGCCTTCTCTTCTCTGATTGCTCTAGCCAGGACTTCCATTC
>NW_007187324.1:0-437 GCF_000164805.1 Carlito syrichta
GTAGAATAGAGTGGCATGGAGTGCAATGGAGAGGCATGTAATGGAATGTAATGGAGTGGATTGGAATGGAATAGAATTTAAGGAACGCAATGGAGAGGAAAAGAATGAAATGGAGTATATTCGAGAGGAATGGAATGGAATGAAATGGAATGGCAGGGAATAGAATGGAAGGAAATGGAAAGGAAGACAGAGGAATGGAATGGAGAGGAATGGAATGGAATGGAAGGGAATGGAATGGAATGGGATGAGAGGGAATGGAAAGGAATGGAAAGTAGAGGATTGGAATGGATGGCAACGGAATGGAGAGGAATGGAAAGGAATGGAGAGGAATAGAATGGAGAGGAATGGAGTGGAATGGATTGGAGAGGAAAGGAATGGAGAAGAATGCGATGGAATGCAGAGGAATGGAATGGTATGGAGTAGTATGGATTGGAATG
>NW_007187325.1:0-742 GCF_000164805.1 Carlito syrichta
CAGCTAGCTAAGTCAGCTGGTTAGCCTGCCGGCTAGCTAGGTGTCTGGCAAATTAATTCAACTGGATAGCAGGCTGGTCAGCTAGGTGGCCAGCTAGTTAAACTGGCTGGCTAGCCAGCTGACCAGCATGGTGACTGGCTAGTTTGTGGAGAGTGCGGCCTGAGCCAAGATGGCGCCCGGGACCTCTGCCAAGTCCCATGATTAGGCGCATGATATACCGCCGGGCCCTCCTTCACTGTGCACCGCGCAAGTGCAACGCTGCAGAGCCTATGAACTGCTGACACGCTGGTACGGGACTTGTGGGTGGAGACCAAGGGATATAAGTACGGGACAATGGGAAGAAGGGAGGAGAAGCTAGAAGAAGGAAGAAGAAGCTGGCATAGTGTAAAGGCTGAATAAACCGCTTTGAGAAGAACACGTTGTTGTTGCCTCCTTCCTGCTGGTCAGGGGTGAGCGACAAGTGGTGGCCCGTACGGGGACCTCAGCTGTTCAGAACTCATCGCGGACAGGGTGACTAGTCACAGGGTAAGTTCCCAGGTAAGTGGGACAAGCAGGCTCTCGGTTGAGACAATAAGGTTCCCGGTTAACAGGGACAAGCTTCACAGGTAAGTTCCCAGGTAAGTGGGACAAGCAAGGCTCTCGGTTGAGACAATAAGGTTCCCGGTTAACAGGGACAAGCTTACTTAGACATAAAGTTCCCGGGTAACAGGGACAAGCTTATTTAGGACTATGGGTAACACCA
>NW_007187326.1:0-348 GCF_000164805.1 Carlito syrichta
ATGCAATGGAATATAGTGGAAGGGATTTGAATGAAGCAGAATGGAATGCAGTGGAATGGAATGGAATGGAATGGAATGGAATGGAATGGAATGGAATGTAAAGAAGAGCAATGAATGGAATGGAATTGATTGAAGAAAATGGAATTGAATGGAGTGAAATGGAAAGGAATGGAGAAAAGTGGAAAAGAATGGAAAGAATGTACAGGAAAGGATTGTAATGGAGATGAAGGAAATGGTGAGGAAAGGAATGGAACGCAATAGAATAGAATGGAATGGACATGTGTAGAATGGAAAAAAGAGGAATGGAATGGAGAGGAATGGCATGTAGAGGAATTGAATAGAGAGGAT
>NW_007187327.1:0-313 GCF_000164805.1 Carlito syrichta
TAACCAAAATACTCCAGCAGAAAAAAAAAACTGAAAGAAATAGATAAAACAGGCCAGGAATGTTAACAGAAGCCTGTAATCCCAGCACTTTAGGAGGCCAAGGCGAGAGGATTGCCTGAGCCCAGGTTTGAAAACAGCCTGGGCAACGTGGTGAGACCTTCAATATATCAAAAAATTAGCCAGGCATGGTAGTGCATCCTGTAGTTCCAGCTACTTGGAAGGCTGAGGCGGAAAGATCGCCGGAGCCCAGCAGGTCAACGCTGGGGTGGCTGTGAGTGTGCCACTCCACTCCAGCCTGGGCGACAGAGTGAGA
>NW_007187328.1:0-594 GCF_000164805.1 Carlito syrichta
CTAGTCATTCAGCTTGCTAGCCAGCTGGCTAGCTATATAACAAGCTAGTTAATTTAGCTGACTAGCAAACAGGCCAGCTGTTTAAGTCAGCTAGTTAAGTCAACTGACTAGCTAGATGGCTAGCTAGGTAGTGAGCTAGTTAAATCAGTTGGCTAACCAGCAGTCTAGCTAATTAAGTCATCTAGTAAAGTCAACTGGCTAGCCAGCTAGCTAGCAAGTTACAGATCTAGTTAATTCAGCTGTCTAGCTAGCTGGCTAGCTGGTTAATTCAAGTAGTTAAGTCTGCTGGCTAGCCAGCTGGCTAGCTAGGTAGCAAGCTAGTTAAGTCAGCTGGTTAGTCAGCTGGCTAGCTAGATAATCAGCTAGTTAATTCTGTTGGCAAGCCAGCTGGCTAGCTAATTAAGTCAGCTAGTTGTCATCTTGCTAGCCAGCTGGCTAGCTGGTTATATCAGCTAATTAACTCAGCTGGCCAGCCACCTGGCTAGTTAGGTTGCTATCTAGATAAGTCAGCTAGTTAAGTCAGCTGGCTATCTAGGTAGTTAGCTAGTTAAGTCAGCTAGGTAAGTCCACTGGTTAGTGATTTAAGTCATTTAG
>NW_007187329.1:0-778 GCF_000164805.1 Carlito syrichta
CTGACTAATTGCCTAGCTACATATGCATTCAGTAGTCTAGCCAGCTGATTTAACTAACTGACTAAACGAAGTAGCCAGCTGGCTATCCAGAAGACTTAACTAGCTAGCTACCTGGCTAGGAAGCTGGATAGCCAGTTGACTTAACTTCCTGATATAACTAGATAGTTTGAAGGCTGGCCAGCTGACTTAACTAGATACCTACCTACATAATATGCTGACTTGCTAGCTGAACTTACTACCTACCAACCTAGCTAACTAGCTGTCCTGCATGCTGACTTAACTAGGTTACTTAACTAGCTAGCCAACTGGCTAGCCAGCTCCATTAACTAGCTAGCAACCCTGCTAGGCAGCTGGCTAGCGAGCTGACTTAACTAACTGACAAAACTAGCTAGACAGCTGCCTTATATACCTGAGTTAACTACCTAGCTATCTAGCTATCCAACTGACTTAACTAGCTGACTTAACTATCTAGCTACCTAGCTAGAAAGCTGGCTGGCCAGATGACTTAACTAGCAGACTTAACCTGCTAGCCAGCTGGCTGGCCAGTTGATTAGCTAGCAAGGAAGGCTGGCAAGCTGAATTAATGACTTGTCTTTACCAGCTACCTAGCTGGCTAGCCAGCAGACTTAACCTGCAGGATAGCTAGTTAGCAAGCTGGAAAGTCAACTGAATTAACTAGCTTGACTTAACTAGTTATCCCTCTTGCTAGCCCGGCAGACTTAACTAAGCTTGCTACCTAGCTAGCCAGCTGGATAGCCACCTGGCTTAACTACTTGAC
>NW_007187330.1:0-315 GCF_000164805.1 Carlito syrichta
GGATGGACCCTGAGGCTGCTTGTTGGGCCACGCTGGGGATGGATCCCAAGGCTGCTTGTCAGGCCGCATTTTCTGCCCTGGAGTTTCCCTGAGTTATGAGTGAGGAGTCGGACTGGTGGGCCTTGCAGTAAGAAATGCCAATGTTGGTGGGAAGCAGAGAGGCGGTGAGAAGGTTGGAGATTAGTTTAGTGTTAACAACTGCTGAGCCTTTGGTAGTCAGTAACCCCCTTTCCTTCCATATGGCCAAGTGGGACTTGAGAATGAGGAAAACATATTTGGAGTCAGTGTAGAGTGAGAGGGAGTGTCCAGCCACTA
>NW_007187331.1:0-466 GCF_000164805.1 Carlito syrichta
ACAGCTAGAAATCAGAGCAGAAAGGGCATTGGACTTAAACAAAATGTCTCAGAGTGTGCTCAATTAATTCTGTTAATTTAATTACTTAATTCTATTCCTACTGTTTTGTTCCCCTTTTTTTATCCTTTTCTTCTCTTTTCTCCTCTCTGTAAACCATATCTTTGTATAGAGGAACAGCACACCAATAAGGTGGTTAGTTAGCTTATATGTTAGCATCATTGTATGTTTTAATTTTTTTTGTATGGGAGTTGGTTAGTCTGTAGCCATGGTCTATCATTTTTATCTGTTTCAGTTTAGGTCTCTCTCTCTCCATTTGTTGGTACACTCAGCTGTTTCCCCCCTTACTCCTCTCTCTCCACCCCCCCTTCTCCCACTGTCTGCTCCATTCTCTTCCCTCTACTAACCTCATTTTATTTCAGGGAGTAAACCTACAGGCCCACTGCACAGACAGATTCCAAGGCAGTGG
>NW_007187332.1:0-755 GCF_000164805.1 Carlito syrichta
CCTGCTATTCCTTTTCTTTTTTCTCTCTTTTTCTTGTAGAGGTGAGGTCTCACTGTGTTGCACAAGCTGGTCTTGAACTCCTGAGCTCAGGCAATCTTATTCCTTCAGCCTCCCAAAGTGCTGGAAATGCAGGCATAAGATCCTGCACCCGGCCAAGTTATGCTTTCTTATTCCAACCCCAAGGGTCCACCAGAAGGCCCTGCCCCTTGGGCACCCAGAGCAAATCCAGGGAGTCTTGATCAGAACCTTCTCGATTGCTCAGGAAGCTTTTGGTAACAGTGGCCTCAAGAAGCAATGTTCAGGGTATTGTTCTTCTAGAAAGTCCTTGGTCCCTGTGCACATCTGGCTCCTTCCCCAGTCATCTAACTGTTCAGGGCCGGGCTCGTTGGCTCAGCCTGTAATCCCATGCCTTTGGGAGGCTGAGGTGAGTGGATTGTCTGAGGCCGCGGGTTTGAGAACCGCCTGGGCAACTTGGTGAGACCTAATCTCTACAATAAATCAAAACTTAGCCAGGCGTGGTAGCGTGTGCCTGTAGTTCCAGCTACTTGGAAGACTGAGGCGGAAGAATTGCCGGAGCCCAGCAGGTCAAGTCTGCGGTGGCCGGGAGCAGCCACTGCACTCCAGTCTGGGCAACAGAGACTCCAACTCAAAACAAACAAACAAACAGTTCAGGGGTCTTTCAGGGTCTCCCCAGAGAGGATCTCTCTCTCTCTCTCTCTCTCTCTCTCTCTCTCTCTCTCTCTCGCCTACACTGA
>NW_007187332.1:2412-3290 GCF_000164805.1 Carlito syrichta
TGCACATGCCGCTCTTATGCTGTCAAAACTTAAGCCTTTTGTTAAATTATTTAGAGTTTGGGGGCTGCCATTCAGGAGAGGATTAAAGCGGGGTATGCCTTTCTTGGTCCTCTTGGTCTGCTGCTAACTATTTTCAATAACAGAATATCATTAGGAAACACCATCTCAATGGGAAAAAAATTATCTGATGCAGATTCACCCTGCTGAGGGCAGCTCATTCCAGATCACAGCATGAGTGACAGTTTTGCTGTGCTCCCCAAGAAAGGAAATCTTCAGCTAAATGCAATCAAGACTTATGTATGTCTTCTTCCTCAACTGTTTCCTTATTTTTCTTATGCTAATTTGAAGGTAAGATGGGCTTCCTAGTAAGCTGGTGGCTTAATTAGCTGGTGCTAGAATTATTAGAAAAGTCGCTAGAAAATTGGAAGTAGGTTGTAGTGACCTCAGCAAAGCACTTATGTGTCTATCTTGTCTTAGCTTAGAACTTGTCTTGTGAACCTATTACTTTCAGCAAAAAGAAGTGACTCTAACTTAACATTCTTGACAGTCCCCCAAAATAGCAGAAATCGTGCCCTTCGCCAGTGAAACCAGGACCCTCATGGAGTCATTTGTGTGGTCTCTGTGGCCTTAGATAACACATTCCAAACCAGAATTTTTTATCTTGTCGATGGATGATCACAGTGCTGGAGTTCAATGCTCTATTTCACATTCTCAGTTTGTTTTGAATAGAGAAATTGCAACTTACTCCATACCCTTCTTTCACGGAGTTTCTCTCTGAGGAAAGAAAGACACACCAATAGCATTTATTAAGTGCTAATTGTAACCTAACCCCATGTTAAGCTTTTTATGTATATAATTTCACTGAATTCTTATAGCAA
>NW_007187333.1:0-1053 GCF_000164805.1 Carlito syrichta
CGGAAAAAAAGGAAGAGGGTTAAGGTCGAACCTTCACACGTTTATTGACATATCCCTTAAACTATAAAAAATGAATATAAAAAAGACCCAGAAGGATGAAAGAACAAAAACTAACAACAACAAAATCAAAAGATAAACATTCAATCATTCACATACACATAAAGAGAAAATGACAAATAAAAGAAGAAAGAAACAGAAAAAGAAAAGGAAAAGAAAAGAAAAATTTGGGAGGGGGGGAAGATGCAGATCAAACCCTCACTAACACATTTATGCACAATGGAAAAATATTTTTAAAATAGATGAATCAGCAAGAAAGCAGTTAAAATTTTTTAATTTAAAAAGTAGCCGGGCTCGGTGGCTCAGCCTGTAATCCCGCGCCTTTGAGAGGCTGAGGTGAGTGGATTGCCTGAGCCCACGGGTTCGAGACCCGCCTGGGCAGCGAGACCTCATCTCTACAATAAATCAAAAAATCAG
Organism: Carlito syrichta; assembly: GCF_000164805.1. Lineage (NCBI taxonomy): Eukaryota > Metazoa > Chordata > Mammalia > Primates > Tarsiidae > Carlito > Carlito syrichta. The sequence goes on from NW_007187333.1 coordinate 475, forward strand.
CCGGGCGTGGTAGCGCATGCCTGTAATTCCGGCTCCTTGGAAGGCTGAGGCGGAAGGATCGCCGGAGCCCAGCAGTTCGAGGCTGCGGTGGCCGGGAGCGGCCACTGCGCTCCAGTCTGGGTGACAGAGTGAGACTCCAAATCAAAAGAAAAAATAAATAAAAAATAAAAAGTAATTGAAAAATTTAAAAAACAAAAACCAAAAGCAAACAACAACAACAACAAAACTGCCCTCTGTGGTAGGCACTGTAATGTTTCCTCTAATCAGGTCTCTCCTGCAGAGCCAGCTCTTTCACTCTTCTCAGAGAATAGTGCAGGGAAGGAGGAGGGACAGTGGAGGTGGGTGGGGCTGCAGGCCTCCCCTCCCACTCTCCTATGGTAAAGGAGATCTCTGGTGGGGAGGTACAGGACTGTCTCTTCCCCAGGCATGTACTCTCACTGGGGTGACACATCCAGGCCTATCTTGGAATGGAGTTCTCCTATTGTAACTGATGTCCAGGCTCCAACTGTATTTGTCCCTTCCAGTTTTAATCCAGCTGTGTGGGCCTGACATTCATAGGATTTCTGGGAAGGAGGGGGT
>NW_007187334.1:0-528 GCF_000164805.1 Carlito syrichta
CAAAAATAAATAAAATAAATAAAAAATAAAAAGTAATTGAAAAATTTAAAAAACAAAAACCAAAAGCAAACAACAACAACAAAAAAAAACTGCCCTCTGTGGTAGGCACTGTAATGTTTCCTCTAATCAGGTCTCTCCTGCAGAGACAGCTCTTTCACTCTTCTCAGAGAATAGTGCAGGGAAGGAGGAGGGACAGTGGAGGTGGGTGGGGCTGCAGGCCTCCCCTCCCACTCTCCTATGGTAAAGGAGATCTCTGGTGGGGAGGTACAGGACTGTCTCTTCCCCAGGCATGTACTCTTACTGGGGTGACACATCCAGGCCTATCTTAGAATGGAGTTCTCCTATTGTAACTGATGTCCAGGCTCCAACTGTATTTGTCCCTTCCAGTTTTAATCCAGCTGTGTGGGCCTGACATTCATAGGATTTCTGGGAAGGAGGGGGTTTGTGTCTCCCCCATACTTACCACTGATCTCTTTGGAGTTCTTCCTCCTCCCTTTTGGCCTCATGCTTTGTCCCACAGCTGGAGCA
>NW_007187335.1:0-825 GCF_000164805.1 Carlito syrichta
AAAAAAAAACTGCCCTCTGTGGTAGGCACTGTAATGTTTCCTCTAATCAGGTCTCTCCTGCAGAGCCAGCTCTTTCACTCTTCTCAGAGAATAGTGCAGGGAAGGAGGAGGGACAGTGGAGGTGGGTGGGGCTGCAGGCCTCCCCTCCCACTCTCCTATGGTAAAGGAGATCTCTGGTGGGGAGGTACAGGACTGTCTCTTCCCCAGGCATGTACTCTTACTGGGGTGACACATCCAGGCCTATCTTAGAATGGAGTTCTCCTATTGTAACTGATGTCCAGGCTCCAACTGTATTTGTCCCTTCCAGTTTTAATCCAGCTGTGTGGGCCTGACATTCAGAGGATTTCTGGGAAGGAGGGGGTTTGTGTCAGCCCCAGACTTACCACTGATCTCTTTGGAGTTCTTCCTCCTCCCTTTTGGCCTCATGCTTTGTCCCACAGCTGGAGCAGGGTAGGGGATGGGGCGCCTGGAACTCAGCACTCATCAGGTCCCTCTGAAGTTTGTGCTCTCAGGATATTGCCTTTGGGCCATGATCAAGCCCTGAATAGTTGATCCATCAGTCACAGAGATTGGATCTGTTGGTCCTGCACTTGCCTGTCCCGCCTTCAATATGGTGGTGGGTGCCTCTGTTGTCCTCTTCTGTGGAAGCTTACCGCTAGACTGTACACAGCCCTTTCAGGCTCCCTGCTAGGTGCAAAGTGATAAGGCAATACATTGAAATCTTAAAATATTACACTGTTGCAGATTTCAAGTAACCAAATGAGAACAGTTATTCCATTCGTAATGGAAAAATTATCAGAAGTATAGATAAAATTAGTTCAGATA
>NW_007187336.1:0-811 GCF_000164805.1 Carlito syrichta
GGGGAGGTACAGGACTGTCTCTTCCCCAGGCATGTACTCTTACTGGGGTGACACATCCAGGCCTATCTTAGAATGGAGTTCTCCTATTGTAACTGATGTCCAGGCTCCAACTGTATTTGTCCCTTCCAGTTTTAATCCAGCTGTGTGGGCCTGACATTCAGAGGATTTCTGGGAAGGAGGGGGTTTGTGTCAGCCCCAGACTTACCACTGATCTCTTTGGAGTTCTTCCTCCTCCCTTTTGGCCTCATGCTTTGTCCCACAGCTGGAGCAGGGTAGGGGATGGGGCGCCTGGAACTCAGCACTCATCAGGTCCCTCTGAAGTTTGTGCTCTCAGGATATTGCCTTTGGGCCATGATCAAGCCCTGAATAGTTGATCCATCAGTCACAGAGATTGGATCTGTTGGTCCTGCACTTGCCTGTCCCGCCTTCAATATGGTGGTGGGTGCCTCTGTTGTCCTCTTCTGTGGAAGCTTACCGCTAGACTGTACACAGCCCTTTCAGGCTCCCTGCTAGGTGCAAAGTGATAAGGCAATACATTGAAATCTTAAAATATTACACTGTTGCAGATTTCAAGTAACCAAATGAGAACAGTTATTCCATTCGTAATGGAAAAATTATCAGAAGTATAGATAAAATTAGTTTCAGATAATATTAAAACACTTCTGCATGTTTCTGGAGTGTAGCTAATGTTTACATTCATAGTCTCTTAGCAAAGAGATATGTTCTTAATCAATTTTGCATAATTTTACTTTTTCACTTCTTAAGGGTATCACTTTATGTTTAAAATAGTCCTATAATTATAAATATAGAA
>NW_007187337.1:0-1082 GCF_000164805.1 Carlito syrichta
TGGCTTTCCAGCAGAATTCTATAAGACATTTAAGGAGGAGCTGAAACCAATCCTACTGAAGGTATTCCAGGCTATTGAAGAAGATGGAACTCTCCCCAAATCATTTTATGAAGCCAACATCACATTGGTACCCAAGCCAGGTAAAGATCCAATATCTTTGATGAACATAGATGCTAAAATTCTCAACAAGATCCTAGCAAACCAGATTCAGCAATACATCTCAAAAATCATGCATCATGACCAAGTAGGCTTCATTCCTGGGATGCTAGGCTGGTTCAACATTCGTAAAACCATAAATGTAATTAAATACATCACCAGATGTCAAAACAAAAATCACATGATTATATCATTAGATGCAGAAAAAGCTTTGATAAAATCCAGCACCCCTTCTTGATAAAAACCCTTGAACATCTAGGCATATGGGGAACATACCTCAAAATAGTAAAAGCCATCTACGAGAAACCCACAGCCAGCATACTCCTAAATGGACAAAAATTAGAACCATTTCCCCTGAAAACTGGAACAAGACAAGGATGCCCACTCTCACCCCTCCTGTTCAACATAGTATTGGAAGTCCTGGCTCGAGCAATCAGAGAAGAGAAGGCAATCAGGGGTATCCAAATAGGAAAAGAGGAAGTCAAGTTATCTCTCTTTGCAGATGATATGATTGTGTACCTTGAAAACCCAAGAGAATCTGTCAAAAACCTCCTTACATTGATAACGTCCTTTGGCAAAGTCCCAGGATACAAAATAAATGTACAAAAGACAATCGTATTTCTCTACACCAATAATAAACAAACAGAAACCCAAATAAAAAACACAATTCCATTCACAATAGCCACAAAAAAAATGAAATACCTTGGCATCTTCCTAACAAGAGACGTGAAAGACCTTTACAAGGAAAACTACAAAACACTGCTCAAAGAAATCAAAGTTGACACAAACAAGTGGAAAAATATCCCATGCTCATGGGATCGGAAGAATCAACATTGTGAAGATGTCCATCTTACCTAAGGTAATCTACAAATTCAATGCAATACCCATCAAATTACCAGCAACATTTCTTCTCAGACCTAGAAAAA
>NW_007187337.1:2513-27130 GCF_000164805.1 Carlito syrichta
CAGTAGCAAATATCTGTCTGGGAATGGGGAAACACCCCATATCAACAGGGTGCCTGAATGCAACACAATTGTATACCTAACCCTTAACTGTACCCCACAACTTCATAATAAAAAAAAAAAGTATTGCAAATGAAATATATTAATCTGCTCTCTGGAGGTTATTTTTCAGATACTACTGGTATCCTGGGACATATACAAGGGACAAAAATTCAACCTGGGCAACATAGTGAGATCCTGTCTCTACAAAAAAATAAAAATTAGCCAGGCATGGTAGCATGTGCCTGTAGTCCCAGCTGCTGGGAGTCTGAGGCAGGAGGATTGCCTGAGCTCAAGAGGTTGAGGCTATGGTAAGTTGCGATCATGCCATTGCACTCTAGCCTAGGTGACAGAGTAAGACCCTGATTCAAAAAAAAAAAAAGAAAGAAAGGGAAAAAAATGAAGCCAAAAAGTGCCTCCGGGAATTCAAAATAGATGCATTCAGTCACTCCTTTGTTCATTCATTGTTTGAGTAATTATACAAGGCATAATGTTCAGTGCTGCAAATACAGGGATGGAAGGAAGGATCCTTGCCTCCATGGGATTTATAGTCTAGTAGAAAATATAATGATATAACATCATATATACATGATATATAGGGATACATATCAGAAACCTCTAAACCCAAAACTCCATGAGGAAGATGGCAAGGTAGGGATTAGGAAAAGCTGTCCAGAGGTTGAAATCAAACTAATATTTAGATAATATTTCTGGGCAAAGGCGGGAAGGGCTGTGAGGGAAAAGCAGAGAAAGATGTGTTTTAGGCAAAGAGAAACAACTGAGATTAGCTAAAGACAGGTAACCAGTGCATTTGAGGAGCCAAAAAGAAATACATTCATTCAGTTATTCAACAAGTATTTATTGAACCCTTAGGTAGCTGAGAATAGAACCATGGAAAAGAGAGACAAAACTCTGCTCTCCTATTGTTTCATTTTGGTGGGGTTAAGTAGATCTAAGGCAGAGGAAATGATAAAAAGAGGGAAAAAAATCTAAGGGAATTGTTCTGCTTAAGAACAAATAATGGGCCAGAGTGGCTACAATGTATTGGCCAAATAGAAGAGTGGCCTGCAGTTGGGTGACCCTCTAGGCAGAAATCAAGTACCAAGGCTTTGGCTTTGTTAGCCAGAGTAAGAATGTTTTATTTTATTTTACCGCCAGAAGGCTTTAAATGGAGCAGAAATATAATCTGATTTACATTTTTCAAAGATTACTTGGACTATTATGTAGAAAATAGGTTAGAGAGGTGACCAAGAAAGCAAGAAAACCAATCAGGTGCTACTACAGTCAGCCAGGTTAGAGATAAGGATGGTTGATTCTACAATGGAAGAACTGGAACTGGTAAAAAATGATTCAATTTTGGACACAGAGTTATGGAGATAGAGTTGATAGCCCTTGTCAGTGAAATCAATAGGCATAAGAAACTAGTAGAAAAAATTTAAAAAATCAAGGTTAACACAAGTTCTACATGACTGAAATTTAAAAGGAACGATAAGGCTAGTATGAAAAATGAGGCTGGGAAGAAAAACAAGAACCAGTTTAAGAGAAACATATATATTTTATCAGTGTCTAAATATTAATACCAGGAGTAATGAGAATACATTAAAGGATTTTAGGCAGCTATCTTGCTTTCAGCAGATAATACACTTTTTGAAAGATTACTCTAACTGAAAAAGTTTTACACAAAATAGTCTCAAAAACTATAAGATATTCAGGGAAAATCCTAAAATTTCTTATATAGAAGAAATATATAACATTATGAAAGGAGATAAAAGAAAACAATTAAATGGAGAAATATGCCATATTCACGAATTGGAAGATTCACTGTTGTAAAGATTTCTGTTCTCTCAAACGAAGTTGATATACAAATTTAATGCTATTCCAAAATATTTTCTTTTTTATGCAACTTAGCAACATGGTTCTAAATTGTCTTTCAGATATCAGGGCCTACAAAAAACCTTAGTCATTAAGTTTTATGATAAGTGAGAGAAAAACAGACCTATTAATCAGAGAGAGCTTGTAAACAGACCAGGCATAAAAGAAAAAAAATTTGGTGATGACTTTTTTAAAAAGTCCTGTGAGGAAAATGACAATCAATATATGGTATTAGAATGACTACTTATTAATCTGGTAAAAGTACAATAAAATCATACCTCTAGCTCACAACATACCCTGTAAACAAAGAAGAAAAGGAAAGAAAGGATATGAAGACTGCCATAGTTTAGGGTTGGTGACAGGAGGTTGAGGTTCCCTCACCAGCAAAAGTAAGAGAAAAACTTGTCTGAACAAGAGAATTTTTTAAGTTGCAGAGAGCAGGAGAAAGTGTTGTCTAAGCAAGTACAGAGGAAATTCTGAACATGTTAAAATGCTATATAAATGTGGGACTATTCATGATAGCACCCACCTCAGAGCTATTCATCTTTCCAACAACTTTCTGAGATGGACTTAAAAGAGACACTTGGATTAAGTTGCCTGTCACACACAAAGAAAGAAAAAAATAAGTTAAAGGGAATTAAGGATAACATCAAAAGAGCGGTCAAAGTAATGGATTATGAACTACAAGCTGGTCAGAAAAGAAAGTAAACACAGGAGGAGACAGAGGAATAAATATAAATCAGTTCAAGGACCTAGATGTTTCTTTATTTTAAAACTGATACAGTAAGAGACACTAAATGAGAGAGAATATCTTAAAGTTTTCATTGTTTTCATTTTACCTGAGTAATGAAAAGGCCAAGGAGTGGTCATGGAAATGAGTGACTGAAGTGGAGTAGAAGTGAATGGCATGGGAAATGAAGCCCTCAAAGAACGGGAATCCAGCATTTTGATCCATTATCAGTATAGCTGATGAAGTTACCTAGGATGAAGACAGACTATGGAGTAAAAGAGAATACAGGAAGTCACATGATTGTCTTCCCAAAATTCATAAAATAAACATATCCCCTTTGTCCATGGTACTTACTGACTTTTAGGAGAAGCAATTAAAAGCCATTTTCCAGTTAAAACCAGGTACATTGGCAGTTCTAGAAAGTGACTGCCGCTAGGTTGATAATGGAGAAAAATGTAATAAAAGTCATGAGTAACAAAGAGAAAAATTATAAAAGCATAGCAGTCTAGAATCATTTTCCACAGTAAAAAAAAAAATTCTTACATACATCAAAAATCCAAAGGATAATATTAAAGCACAGTATGATGTCATAATAAAATCCCAACAGTCAACTCGATACAACGACCCACTAATGTCCCTCCATATTGCCACAGCCCCTAGAGAAGGGCATGGCGGGGATTCAAGTGCTCCTACACATTCCTGAGCACATTACTGAGAATTCCCTTGTCTTCTATTTACTCCCAACAGGTAGCTTCAAGGAATCCTTGACTTCCCTGAAGTCTACACCCAAATATGTAAATCCTATTTATTCCCTTTCTTTGAACTATTTAGTATCAATGTAATCATAAATCTTGTGATTTTCATGACTTTTGCAATGCTTGATGTCTTAGGCCTTGTAAACTTTTTCCTTACGCTAAATGTCACTATCTAAATGTAAAATGTAGCTGTAACTCAAGTTCTGTACAATACTCTGCTGGTCACCTGGCTAACGTACAGGTCCGACAACTCTGGACTATAAAAGTGAACTGTAAAAGCTGGAGGCTGAGCAGAACTATTTTAGAAAGACCTCGAGTCCAGCTCTTCTTCTTGAATTCAAACTCAGAAATAAAATTTCTTTCTAGCAGTTCCCTGCCCTTTTGATTTATTGGTATCAAGGGGAGCAGCCGAGCATTACTCAGACCATAATAAGCAAAGCTCAGATTCTTTTCCCCGTTCTTTCTTGGGCTCGGTTTCTCCAACTTCTGATTCTCTGGGCTCAGTTTCTAAAACCATCTATTGAAAAGATTAGACTAGACCATTTCTGAATTTATTAGCTCAAAGAATCTATGTCCATAATGTGATCCTGATAGATCAATGAAAGATTTTTATTGAGGAAGGTATTATGCTGTATGTCATAAAAAATTTTTCAAAATAATTTAAATTAAAATATTAAGGTGATAAATCTCAATTTGAAAAATGTATCTGTATGAGCTGTCTTATGTTCTAACAATAAATATTAATTAAAGAGAGCATTGTAACACAGACCTAATTAAATTCTTGTATTCCTGAGTTTCTTTAGTCCACAACTTATCAATATCTTGTAGAGTACACTCTTTGCTTTATTTGTGTTGTCCCGAAATTAGATTGTGAGTTTCCTCAAGACAATCTTACTCAGTCGTTGTTCTTTTCTTCTCCCAGACTGTTTTCACAATCCTAGGTTTATACTGGACTCTTAGTAATTTTAGTGTTCAAAATGAATAAAGTCCAGATCTGGAAAGCATTCTCTAAATGTTTCAGAAGAAAAGAAAAAAAGAAGAAAAAGATTATATCCACACACAGAAAAGCCTAGGAACTGCAGCCCAGAGCCTATAATTGCCTTATCTATTTCAACAGAAAAGCATTCGGTGAGACTCCTGATATCCTACATCAAAGAGTTGGGGTTGTTTTAATGTAATGTTAAAATGAATTTTTGTACATCAAACAAGCCTATCGCTAGGCTTTCCCATTTCTGGCTCATATATCAAGGACTACAAATGTTTTTAAAGCATTTTCTCCTGCTCTATTTTCCAATTGAGTTTATAAAGCATAGCAAACACAGAAATACCTAGAAATGTACAATTGCAGCCAATTGAATTCAGCTTACTCTTATTAGTTTCTTCAGTGTTTCTCAAAACAGATCACCAACGGGAAAATGATTGTAAAAGAAGTTTAAAAAAAAAAAGGACAATTCATATTTTAAAGAATGCAAAATAAGGTAGTAGTCAAGATGATAGCAATTCCTTAGTCCAGGCTTAATGCTTCAGTGAAGAGACAGCTCCAGCAATTAAAGCTGCACTGGTCTTCAGCAAGGAATGACAAAAAGCTCAAGTGCCACATTCCTCACAGGAACTTTGCTTGTCCTGGGGGATTGGCAGTAGTGGGAATCTGCATGGGGAAGAGGGGGCATGCCTCATCAACAAGAGTACTTGCATTATGAACATTTGTATACCTACCCCTGAATTGTACCCCACATCTTTAAAATAAAATAAAAAATATATAAAAAATAAATAGCGTTTACATTTTACTAGGTATTACAAGTAATCTAGAGACTACAAACTATACAGGAGGATGTGTGTAGGTTATGCAGTATGCAAATATACCATTTTGTTTAAGAACTTGAGCATTCTCTGACTTTGGTATCTGCAGGGGTCCTGAAATCAATTCCCCAGGTATCTGATGGATGACTCTGTGTGTGAGTGTGTGTGTATGGCATATTTTGTCAATAAACTCTACCTCAGGTAAGGTGTTCCAAGAATATACACTTATCCACCAATGCTATATTTTAAGTTAGCAAAACTAGGTTTTCTTCAACTTTGTCATATAGTACACTACAAAATTATAAACTGTATCTGCCCAAATTAAGTGAGGACTCTCTAATAACTATGAATATTTTCCTTAGAATTTGGAAAGCTATACTTCTAAACACAAAACCCTATTTTCAACACTTTTATGGACTGTAATAAGGTTCTTATTAAAAGAACTTCTTTATTTTTACATTTGGGATCTTTCTTCTTTCGTGTGATCCCTCAAAGTCAAATTGGAAAACTTTATTGAAGAGTAGCCATGTTGTTGAATGGAACATTTCACAAAACTGGGGAAAGTTGCCATACTTTTTCATACAAAAGCTAGCATTATGCATTACTTAATGCATACTTTAATGATTTCAGGAAATGTTTATACTGAAAATGCTGGTAGTGTTTGCCCAGACATGCATATCTACACACACGCACTTATAACCACACCTCACTGAAGTTATCTAGATGGGAATTGTTTCAGTGCAGCGGTGCAGTTACTGTAAAATAACGAAGCAATTGCATATATATATCAAAGCAGATTTGAGATTGCTTTTAATAGACATAGGACCAACACTATTAAATTAGCAAAGGACATGAAATACAGGGACCTCGTTGAATTTCATTAACAAAGGCAGTTTTGAAATATTTAATGTTATCTCCACCTTATATTTTTATATCATTTTAAAATTTGTGTATAAAATTTACAATAATTAGAAATCTATGTCAGGTTGCCTGTTGGCTTTATTTCTAATACTGTTCCAGAGGTCTACCATATCACTTCTAATAATTTCTTGTATTGATGTTTTTTTTTTCAATCTATCTTCTCTTTCCAGTGGTCTATCAAAGGATATATCCTCCATGATTTTTTACGTACCAGCGAGTAAATGGAAAACTTCCAAATGAAAATTCAAGTTAAGAGGAATGTTATCTAAGAAAGTCACTCTTTATCCTATGTCATGACATAGGGAATAATTTTGACACTACAAGTAAGGCCCAGTTTATATCACATTTCAGTTTAATTTTAGTTTATATCACATTTAATTTCAATTTATACCACATTAATTTCAGTTTATACCACATTAATTTCAGTTTATATCTTAGTTACATCACATTTCAGTTTATTTCCCATTTCCTCATTTATTCCAGTCTCTAGTTTGTAATTAGTTTTATCATTCTATCAATACTTCAGTTAAGGTCATCTCCCTCATTCCTTCATCATATTCAAGTATGTATTACTTTTTCTAATATTAGTTTTATTCTAATGGGTACTCATACTCTTGTTCTTTCATTTTTCTGTACTTATAAATACTGGCTTATCTCATTTATGTTAAACATATCCATTTAAAATATCAAAAATCTATTATATTTTACTATGTCTTTCTGTGTAGTTATGCCCAAACATGTTCAATAAAAATGCATAGTATTTTATAATAAACTAGTTTCCTTTTACTCTTTTAATATTAAAATTAAACAAGAATTATATCAATTATGTTCAAATTATATTTGTGAGTACATTTTAATTTCAATGAATTTTATTTCAGTACCATGGGGTAAAGTCGCAATTTTTTTAATAAAGAGAGAGCATTGGTTAAAGTAAATCAAGGGCAGATTGTTTCACAGTGTAAGAACTTTCAAACATAGAAACTAAAAAAATTTTTTTCAAACCAATATTTATACATCAAACAACATTGAGAAAGAGATAAGGTAGACAAAGATTATTCCAGATGGAAGTCCATGAGGAGTAACATTTTAACAACTTTCTATTCTATATTCATTAAATGCATATGAAGAAAATAATAATACAAAAGGAATAAACAACATCCTATTAGCATTAGTTACAAATTCACAAAATATGGATTCCAAATTGTAGGAGTTTTATAATTATATATTGTTAATTACAGAAATAATTTCAAAATCTTTTGTGCAATAACACTACATATATTATGTATATATAACACTATATATATATAAAACCCTGAATATATATTAGAATGTGGGGAAAAATTCAGGATTAGATATACAAGTGGTCATTGCACAGGCAAAGTCTCATCCTCCGTTTGGTCCTCACTTCACCTGGTTTGAGATCGAATACCCTTATTGATGAAATGTGCCCCTCTCCCACCTCCTTCGACAGTTTCCCAATACTGCCAGTCCCTTTCTTACAGTATTATAATTGTTCAGGGTCCATTTCTGAATGAGAACATGTGGTACTAAGTTCTTTGTTTCTGGACAGATCATTGAGTATTACAGACTCTAAATTCATCCAAGTTGCTACAAAGCTCATAATTTTGTCATTCTTTATTCCATCATGTATATGTACATTTTTTAAATCCAGTTCACTTTTGATAGGCAGCATAGTTGGTTCCATGTTTTTGCTATTGTGAATAATGTTGCTATAAACATGCATGTGCAGGTATCTTTTTCAAAGAGTGATTTGAGTTCCTCCAGGTATATTCTCAAAAGGAGAATTGCTGGGTCGTATGAAAGGTCAATTTTTAGATCTTTTAGGAATCGTCACACTATTTCCCACAGAGGTTGTTACTAGTTTACACTCGCACCAGCAGTGTAGAAGTGTTTCCTTTTCCCCACATCTTCTCCAGCATCTGTTGTTTTTTGAGTTATTGATGATGGCCATCCTGACTGGATTTAGGTGGTAGCTCAGTGTGGTTTTTATTTGCATTTCTTTGATGACTAGTGAGGCTGAGCATTTTTTCATGTATCTGTTGTCTTCTTTTGAGAAGTGTTTATTCATCTCTTTTGCCCACTTTGTAATGGGCTATTTGTTTTTGGGGCGGGGGTTGTGTGTGTGTTTTTTTTTTGAGTTGGAGTCTCACTCTGTCGCCCAGACTGGAGTGCAGTCGACCTGCTAGGCTCCGGCGATCCTTCCGCCTCAGCCTTCCAAGTAGCTGGAATTACAGGCATGTGCTACCACGCCCGGCTGATTTTTTGATTTATTGTAGAGATGAGGTCTTGCTGCCCAGGAGGGTCTCGAACCCGTGGGCTTAGGCAATCCACTCACCTCAGCCTCCCAAAGGTGCGGGATTACAGGCTGAGCCACCGAATCCGGCTTGTTTTTTTTTCTTTTCAGCATGTTAGAGTTCCTTGTAGATCCTAGATGTTAGGCCTTCATCAGATATACAGTTGGCAAATATTTTTTCCCCATTCTGTGAGCTGTCTCCCCACTTTCTTGATGGTTTTTTGGTTTTTTGCTTTGCAGAAGCTTTTCAGTTTGATGAGGTCCCACCTGTCTATCTTATCTCTTATGGCATGGGCACTCGGAGTTTTGATCAGGAATTGGTTTCCAGTTCCTAATTTCTATAAGGGTGTCTCCTGCATTTTCTAAGGTTCTTATAGTTTGAGGTTTTACATTTAGGTCTTTGATTCATTTAGAGTTGATTTTTGTATATGGTGATAGGTAGAGGTCTTGTTTTTATCTTCCAAATGTGGTCAGCCAGTTTTCACAGCACCATTTACTGAAGAAATTCTCTACTCCCTAGTGGTTATTGATGGAGGCTTTGTTGAAGATGAGTTGGTTGAGAAATTGAGGTTTTGTTTCTGGAATCTCTATCCTGTTCCATTGTTCTATATGACTGTTCTTGTACCAATACTGGGCTATTTTGATTATTGTAGACTTATAATAAAGTTTAAAGTCCAGAAGTGTGATATCTCCCTCTTTGCTTCTTTTGCTGAGAATTGTTTTAACTATTCATAGTCATTTATGCTTCCATATGAATTTCTTTATTGTCATTTCTAGGTCTGAGAAAAATGATGTTGTTAATTTAACGGGTGTTGCATTGAATCTGTAGATTGCCTTGGGTAAGATAGACATCTTAAAATTCTGTTTCTTCCAATCCATGAGCATGGTATATTTTTTTTATTCATTTACATCATCTTTGATTTCTTTGAGCAGTGTTTTGTAGCTTTCATTAGAAAGGTCTTCCACATCTCTGGTTAGGAAGGTGTCAAGTTATTTCTTTCTTTATTTTTATTTTTATTGCTGTTGTGAATGGGATTGTGCTCTTTATTTGTTTCTCTGCCTGTTTCCTGTTGGTGTATAAGAATGCAACTGTCTTTTGCACATTGATTTTGTACCCTAAGACTTTATCAAAATCCTTTATCAGTACAAGAAGATTTTTGACAGATTCTCTTGGATTTTCAAGGTATAGAATCATATCATCAGCAAAGAGGGAAACTTGATCTAGTTACCCCTTGGTTACTATTTGGATACCCTTAATTTCCTTCTTTTGTTTGATTGCTCTAACTAGGACTTTCAACACTCTGTTGAACAGGAGGGGTGAAAATGGGCAGGTTTGTCTTGTTCTGATTTTATTATAAATGGTTCTTACTATTTTGAGGTATGTTCCCTCCATGCCTAGGTGTTAAAGAGTTTTTATCAAGAAGGGATGCTGGATTTTTTCAAAAGCTTTTTCTGCATCTAATGATATAATCACGTGATTCTTATTTTACATCTGTTGATATATTTCATCACATTTATGGTCTTGCAGATGTTGAACCAGCCCTACATCCAGGGGATGAAGACTTCTTAGTCATAGGGGATGATTTTTTTAAGATAGAAAATATAGCTTATTTAGAAAGTAAATTGGAGAGGGGGGTGGATTCACCTCCCCAAGGGTGTGGGGGGATGATTTTTGAGCTGTGTCTTTGGCTCTGATTCGCTAGAATCTTGGTGAGAATGTTTGCATCTATGTTCATCAGGGATATTGGCTCGTAGTTCTCTTTGTTGGACTTTTACCCAGTTTGAGTATCAGTGTGATGTTAACTTCATAAAATGATTTAGGGAGAGTTCTGTCTTTCTCTATTGTGGAATACTTTCAATAGAATTGTTAATAAGCTCCTCCTTGTATGTTTTGTAGAACTCTGCTGGAAAACAGTCTGATCCAGGACTTTTTCTTTTGTAGGTAACTTTCTTATGACAGAGTTGATTTTGTGGGTTTTTACTGGTCTATTTCTTCCTGTTTCAAACTTGAGAGACTGTGTAATGTCAGAAAGTCTTCCATTTAATTTAGGTTTTCAAGTTTGCTTCCATACAAGTGTGCATAGTAAGCTCTGATAATCTTTTGTATTTCTTTGGTGTCCTTTGTGATTTTATCTTTTGCTTTTCTAATTGTGCTTATTTAGGCTTTCTCTTTCTTTTTCTTGGTCAATATGACTAGGGGTCCATCAATCTTGTTTATCCTTTCAAATAATCAGTTTTTCATCTCATTTATCTTTTCTATGATAGTTTTGTCTTCTATGTCCTGTATTTGGGCTTTTATTTTGGTGATCTGAATTCTTCTGCTGAAGTTAGAGTTTAGGTGATTTCTTAGGCAGTTAATTTGTGATCTTTCCATTTTCTTGATGTGGGTCCATAAAGAAATGAATTCCCCTCTCACTACTGATTTCATGGTATCCAGAGATTTTGGTAGAATGTGTCTATATTTTCATTTGTTTCCAGAAATCTTTTAATTTCTGTTTTGATTTCTGTGTTGACCCAGGAGTTGTTCATCATCATGCTATTTAGTGTCCATGACTTTGTGGATTTTGGAGGGTATTTGTTGGTGTTGATATTTATATCTATTCCACTCTGGTCTGAAAAGTGCATGGCAGTATTTCAATCTTATGGAATTTGTTTATGCTTGATTTATGGCTGAGGATGTGGTTGATCTTGGAGTATGTTCCATGTGGTGATAAGTAGAATGTATAATCTGTGGTTGTTGCATGGAAAGTTTTGTAGGTATCTATTAAGTCCATTTGGTCAAGCATCAAGTTAAGGTTCTGGATCTCCTTGTTAACTTTTTACCTCAATAATCTATCTAGGGTTGTTAGTGGGGTATTTAAGTCCCCAGCTATGATAGGGGATGTAGTTTACCTGGAAGCTGCTTTATAAAAGTCAGAGCTCCTATGCAGGTGCATATACATTTAGGATAGATATTTCGTGTTGATGGATTGAATATTTTATCTTTATGTAGTGACCTTCTGTGTATTTTTTTAATTTTTGATAACTTAAAGGATATTTTGTATGATATTAAGATAGCAACTCCTGCTTTCTTTTGTGTTCCATTTGCCTGAAAATTTGTTTTCCATCCTCTAACTTTGACTCTGTGAGTGTCCATTCTGATGAGATGAGTCTCCTGGGGACAGCATATTTGTTGTGTCTTTTTTAAAATCCATTTTGTCAATCTATGTCTTTTCAGTGTGCATTTAGTCTATTCATATTCAAGCTAGTTATTGAGATTTGAGGGTCTTATAGAGTTTGTTGTTGTGGTGGTGTATTTTTTTTGTTGTTGGTTTTCTTTTGTTTATGGGTTGATATGTGTGTGTGTTTTCAATCTTTTTCCTGCTTTCTTGGGAAGATCATGATTGTTCTTTTTTTTTCTTTCTTTCTTCTGTGCTTAATATCTTAAGTGTTTCTTGTAGAGCTGGTCTGGAGGTGACAAACTCTCTGGGACTGAATGTCTGCAAAAGATTTTAATTCTCTATTGCTGATGAAGCTTAGCTTAGCTGGGTAGGAAATTCTTGGTTGGAATTATCCTTGAGAATGTTGAAGATTGGACTCTAGCCTGTAGTGTTTCTGCAGATAAATCTGCTGCTATTCTAATTGGTCTTCCCCAATAAGTAGTCTGACCTTTCTCTCTTGCTCTCTTTGGGACTTTTTCTTTTATACCGACTTTGTGTAAGTGAATAACTATGTGTCTAGGAGTTGGTCTTCTCATTTGATGTCTTGCAAGAGTTCTCCAAATCTGTTGTGTTTGAATGGTTACATCTCTGATGAGATGAGGGAAGTTTTCTTGGATAATCATGGAATGTTTGTTCTGAGGTGGTCTCTGTCTTTCTATCTGCCTCAGGAATGCCAATTAAGCATAGGTTCAGTCCCTTTATATAATCACACATCTCTTGGAAGCTTTGTTCTATCTTTTTAAGTTCTTTTTCTATGTTTTTAACACTTTGGGTTAGTTCCATATTTTGGTCCTCAAGTTCTGAGATTCTTTCTTCTTCTTGGTTAATTCTCCTTTCCATGCTTGTCAGTATGTTATTTATTCATTTGCTGTATTCTCTATTGCTGTCACCTATCAACTCCATCATTCTATCCTCTTGTCTCTCCTCATTTCTATTCTATTAATATTTTGATATCTGGGTTTATAGTTTGAGATCAGTCATTATGGGAGTTCTTCATCTTTGAGTTCCAAAGTCTGTATTCTCAGTTGGTGTCTTCACAGGAGTCTGGAGGGATCTGTGTTTTTCATTTGGTTCTTCTTCATTTGTAATGCTTTTTCTCCCTTCTTTAATTCCATTGCTTAGTGATGGGGGGATAACTTTCACTTCTGTTCACTCAATCCCCTATTCTCTCTTATGTAGATCCTCTGGATTTGTTCAATTTTGAAGCTGGACTGGGAATGAAGGGCTATACTTTTAGCAGTTTTTAGATTTGATTAAGGTGTGATGGGGGACGCTGTGATTCACAAGCTATCTACAGATCACAATAACCCCTGACTTGTGTGTGGGCTCCTGCAACCCACTTCCCTCACCTTACAATCTGTCCATGTGGTAGGGATGTATGTATGGCAATACCCAAATGAGATAAGAAAAAGAAAAGAATGGAAAAAGTAAGAAAGGAGATGAAAGGAAGATGAAGAGAAAAAGAAGAAGGAGGAGACAGGCACACCAACTAATGAATAAACAAAGAAACAAAAATAAAAAATAAAAAAAAACCTGATGATGCACTTGCCCTCAACAATACACACACACAAACAGAAACACTAAAAAAAACTGGGAAAAAAAACATAAAATAGCAAATATAAAAACAGAAACAGAAGAAAAAAAGAGCTCCCTCTGTGAGCATTTCTGGAACTGCAGATTCCTTTCCTTTTTTTCTTCTTCTTTTTGCTGGTGGGTCCCAAGCACCACCACTGCTTTTAGCTGCCACCGCTATAGGAAGTGGGCTCCTGTCTCCAGCCCCTCCCCTTTGCTCTAAGCATAGGCTGATCTCAGCATGGGTCAGACACCTCACAGACTGCTGGGAGAGGAGGATGCGGCTGTTGCCAAGACTTTCGCTCAGATCAGAAGTAAACTTACCTGGTCCAGCCTGGGGGTGGAGCATCTGTCTCTCTATATCCACTCCTGATGTTTCCTCTCTGGGCCCATGATGGTCAATCCAAGAGAGGTGCAGAGATCATCTCCAGGTCTCAGGATGGAGGCTGAACAGAGTTGAGTGAGCCAATGCAGGTGTCTACCCACTCCCAGCATCTTCTTGCCTGCAGTGGGTCTCAGCTCCACATTTTCCCTGTGCACCTTCTCTCTACAGTTCTTGCTGCCAGTACCTGGCCCATTGCTGCAGACAGTGTCAAGGGTCAGGTGCCAGGTACTGAGGAGCAGCTGATTTCTGCTGCCTCCTTCTGAGAGAACCCCAAGAATGGAGGATGATCCTGTGTACCGGGTGCTCCAATCTCAGAGCAGTGGTAGGTTGCAGCTACATCTGGAAGGAAGTCCTGGGTGCTTGATCCTGAGTTTCCCCTCAGACAGACTTTCATTCACCCACCTGTGCACCCCCATTCATGCAGACTGTCTTTATGAACACTTACCTTTGCAGAGACTATCACACTCCCACCAGTTCTGTCACCATTTTGCATTGCTCCCCCAACACAATAAAACAAGCAGTTGCCTCAAACCCAAAAACACAACAAAGAACAGGTTTTTACACATATGCATATGTGTTGATTTAAAACGTCATAAAATTTCATATATTACTTCTTTCTTTCTTTATTGTCCACTATTATTCTACAATATTCATAACCATCATTTTTGTCATTAGATAATATATTAGTGAATAAATAAATTCTAATGTACTTAAATATTGCTCTGCTACTAATCCTCTTAAGTAACAGTACCATACACATATTCAGGCATTTGCATTTTCTCTGTATTTTAGATGACTTTATTAGACTTTATTAGCTGTGATTTCATAAACATCCAAGAAGAAAGATTATTGAGTTAGATGTAAAGAAAATCTTTATAGTTCTTAGTAAATATTACCCAGGGCAACTCCTTCAGGTCCCCTCCCACTGTGGGAGCTATTCTGTCTGCAATAAATCCTGCTTTCAAAAAAAAAAGTAACTATTACCCATATACTTTGTATGCACTTAAATGCCATAGGCAATACAATGACTGTCTCAACATTGTTTTCTAATATTAGCAGATCATTATTTTAATTAAAAGATCTTTCAAAAATAAATAAGACATAGCACTTTCTCTTAAGGAAATCATAACATAATAGAAGATAAAGATGCCTGAATAATCATGTTAGACATTAAGATAAATAGTCTAATGGAAGTTATTAATTTATAACAAGATTTTGTCTATGGCTATACCACCCTGAACATGCCCAATATCATCTAAGTTATAACAAGATTTCATACATATATACATGTATATATTTCCTTCTATAATCTATTCCTCATTGTCTATTTAAATATATGACTTCATAGATCTTTTTAAGTATTAAAATATTTGCTTTCCAAGTGGTGTAATTTCAAGTTAGGGCATACATCATCTATGAGAAAGTGTCTACCAATGATGATCACATTCCTGTTTTGATTCTAAAAGTTTCAGGTAATGCAATTATTAGTGAAACATATCACAATCAAGTTAGAAAAAGTAGATTAATGTGTTAATATATTCAAAAAGTATTTGCACTTATTTTCCAAAATCAGGATGGTCAAAAGACAAAGAACTATATGAAATTGCCAATACTTGAATTTATAAAGACCTACAAAAAAGACAATTTCATTGGCTCAACATAATGTGTGTGTGCATGGGTGTGTGTGTGTGTGTGTGTGTGTGTGTTTGTGTGTGTGCATGTGTGTGTAGTATTATGTACACATCCTGTCAGAGGAGAGAAAGGATACAGAAGTCTCAGAGGAAATTATGTTTGTACTGGTTTGTAGGATATTTGCAGAAATTTACCAAATAGAGAGACCAACTAATAAGAATCAATTCTCATTAAAAATTAATGTTCTGTTCTAAAAGGAGATGCATCAAATTTTTAGATATACAGATATGCTTACTGCTTCATTTATGGCCCAAAACTTGTAGACTTTTATAATTCTTCTCTTAACTTATATATTCTTCTCCTTTCACTAGCAAACTCTCAGCCATTACATCACTTCCACCCCTAAAAGTTTTCTACTACTTCCAGACACCTTCATCTCATTTATTTTTCAACAATAAGCTGAAACATCATATAACAAGCATATTAAGATCATGTCAAGTACATTGATATACTCCTTGAATGAGGACCTTTAGAAAAATAATAAGAAATTCTTTGATATAATCCCTGAATGACTGTCTTTAGAATGAAAATATGAGCATTAGCACTGGTACTTGCTAACAAAATTTTGACTTTTTAGTGGTCTTTTTTCTCGCTTTATACTCAGAATTGTGTTCCTCAATCAAGCATACCAAGAGAAGTTAAATTCTTGATAATGATCTGGGGTACAATATTTACTTACTGTTCTTGATAGATAGTTCAAAACTCATAAACCTGATCTCAGAGCCCAGTATAATAACCTAGCTTATAAACAATTTTTCTTCTAAGCACTGAAGTCTGATTGGGTACAATGAGTGTAAATGCCCACCCAGAGATAAATGTTTACAAACAGCAAGCTACCTCTTCCAGAGAAAAACTACAGAAGACTGAATGCTTGTACTGTCACTCAAAAAGTAAAGTTTTTTTTTATCCCTACTCCTTTGCTGTCTTTTATCCAGCCAAACTTTGGAACAAATGCATCTCTTAAGTCAATCTAATTCTGCTGAGCTCTGATTTCATAAACATCCATGGTACATGTGAATTTCAGAATTAAAACAGAGGACTTACTGTCATAGGTAGCTCATCAGAAAGACTACTTTAAAAAGCAGATTTACTAACTTAGAGTTAATGTATTTTGAATTTGCCAAGTTCTTTAAGCTTAGTAGTATCTGACCTTATGACTATGAAAACACATCTGATCTTATGACTATGAAAACACATCTAAATTAATTGTAAAATCTCTGTTGGTTTGCTATACTAATTACTTTTTTAAACCTGTTTTTTGCTGTTTATATGGAGAAATGCAGATAAATAATGAAAGCAAGTAATGGTAGAATGAGAAAATATTCTTCCATGCTAAATCTGATCTGTTGCTATAATTTAACCATTATTATTAAGGTCCCCCTCAGAACTAGGTGTTCCCAGACCACTTGCCAAGTGGTCACATTCTAAAGGTGTTGACAGTTTTTGCTTTGATGGCAACTAACTATATGTCAAAAGCATTTTTCTCCAGTATCAAGGAAATTAAATATCTACAAAACTCAGATTGTTCTCAAACAATCTTTGTTCTTTGTTCTCAAACAATTGTTCTCAAACATAAAATATATAAAATTTTCATAAATTTTTTTGGTTCTCAGAGTGCCTAAATAACTTCCCAGTAGTAACTTTACATAGTGAATAACTGAATGTAGTAAGGGAGTGTATATGTCACAATTATACTTCCAGTTCACTGACAAGAACCATACTAACTTTCAGGCTGACGCAAATAAAATACAGAAAAACTAAAAAATGAAATGCATCCCTGAGCCCAAAACATTATGGAAGAAATTTAAAAGAAAAAAAAGACAACAAATTCCAGGTAAACATGATAGTTTAAACACACATATTTTTCTCTACTTCTTACTGAAATCACACAAAACAGAGAATTAAGAATTATCCAAAGGAATAAGACCATAGGTTAAAAAAAAAAAAGGAGATAGGAAAATAAGTGATGGAAACAAGCTGAGGTAACAGGTGAGTGAAGCCTAATTTAGTTGATCTGAGCAAGCCTAAAGGAGGAGGATGTTAGTATATAACACAGAAACCTATGTAGGAATTGGCATTCTGAAGTGTGAGTGTGTGTGTGTGTGTGTGTGTGTGTGTGTGTGTGTGTGTATGCATGTGTGTTGCAACTAACAACAGTAGGCTGGTTTAAAAATTGGGTAGATCCCTAAACTCTTTGACTATCCTGTGCAGCCAAGCAATTCTTTATATGCTACTCTGGAGGAAATGTCTGTGTTGTCCTAACATGTATATTTGGAGCAAGGTAAAAGAGAAGAGTAACTGGTTGATCTTTTGATCAATTCTTTGGAAAAATCAGACATTTATCTTCTGATTAGTAGTTTTGAGTTTGTTAAAATATCTATCTTTTACATTACCACAAATATTATCATAAATCAAATTTTAGCTTCTTGTATCCTAATAATAAAACCAATAGGCCTTGGTTGGTAGTATTCAAATTGACTCTATAAAGATATTTTTCCTTAAATTATATTTTCTAAGTATACCTGGCTTTAATGAAACTAAATTTTTAAGAAGGGAAGAAAATAAAACAAGAAAGACCTTTTAAAATAGCTATAATATTAAGGACATCCAACATTCAACTAATTTGAGTTCCAGAGAAGGAAAAGAGAGACATCATAGAATGGTGGAGAATTGAAGTAAATGTGTCTTTAGGTAAAAATGTTCAGGAGTCAGGCATTTGAAATCTTAAGACCAATAGGAGAAACTAGAAAAAAGTATTCTGAGAAAAAAAAATATCCACCCTAGAATTATATTCTCCTCCAAAGTATCAACCAAGTGAGAGTATGGATATAACAGCATTGGCAGGCATGCAAGATCTGAAATGCAATTCCTACATATACCTGTTCTTAGAAAGCTACCATATAATATGCTACATCATAGGAAAGAGAAAAACAAGAAAAAGGAAACACATGGGCCTAAGAAGCAAGAAATGCAGCACAGAGGAGAAAAAAGAAAACTCAAAGTTTGATGGTAAAGTGATATCCCAGGACAACAGTCATGAAACAGATCTGGAGAGCAGTTAGCACAGTTTAAAGCAAGAAATGGAAAACTCTGAGGGTGGCAGAAGAAGAAGTGGGTATATAACCAAACAATAAAAAAGGGAAATGAAGATGAGGTTTTACTTCATGACAATCATATTAGAGTCTAGAGATCTGAGAAAAAGACACACTTATTTGAATGATTTATATATAACTGTTAGCATTGTAAATCAGTGGGGAAATGCAAGACTAAGAAATAAATGAGGCTGAGACAGTTGTATATTTATATATAAGAAAAGAAATTGATCCTGATCTGACACTAAAACAAAATATTGATTCCAGGTGAATTTTGGACTTAGAAGTAAACAGTAACTTTTTCAAATTTTGAAGAAAATGTAAAACAATATTTTATAACATGAGGATAGGGAAGGATATAAAAAGAGAAAACTAACAAACTTGACTGCATTAAAATATTAATATCTCTTTATTAAGAATTCTTTAAAGAGAATACATAAATTTCCTGATGTTTTTTATTATATTGAGAGGAGTCTGCATCTAAAGAATAATATAGAAAACTAAACAAAGAAAAAAAATTTGGTAATTTTTAAGTTATTAATTATCTTTCTTTCCTTATGTACAAGAAAGAATGATCATAATATAATAAGTGGCTAATAAATGCATATTTAGAGTTTTACTAATCTTAACACTAAAGGATTTATTTCAAAAATCATGATACAATCATATCGTGAGGATGATATAAGGGATATATGCAGGGAAATTTCAAAAACAAGCTTTTTTTTCTATAATAGCATATCAAAAGCTATAGCCAGACACAGTGGTGCATGCCTATAGTTCCAGCAACTGTAGTGCTGGGAAGATCACTTGAACTGAGGAGTTCAAGGTCAGCATGGTCAATATAGTGAGATTCTATCATTAAAAAAATAAATTAACATTTAGTGATCTATCACAGTAACACATGCACTCACTTATAAGCAGACCTGAACATTTGTCATAATACTATAAGAAAGGGATTGGCAGTAGGAGGAAACTGCTGGGGGGGGCACACAACTTCAATAAGCGTGCCTGATCTCAAACCAGGGGAAATAGGGACCAAAGGAAGACCCAAACTTTACCTGTACAATGACCATATATGTACCTAACCCTGAATTGTACCCCACATCTTTAAAACACATAAACAGGAGAGGATAAATAAGAATAAAGAAAGGTGAGAATAAAAAAATAAAGGAAATGATAACAAAGATGTTGACCACAAAAAAAAAATGAAGTAAATAACAAACTGAGAAGCATGGAAAGCAGAATTAACCAGAAGAAAGAATTTCAGAACTTGAAAACTGAAATAAACTGGGCTCGGTGGCTCAGCCTGTAATCCCGCGTCTTTGGGAGGCTGAGGTGAGTGAATTGCCTGAGCCCTCGGGTTCAAGACCCTCCTGGGCAGGCGAGACCTCATCTCTACAATAAATCAAAAAATCAGCTGGGCGTGGTAGCACGTGCCTATAATTCTGGCTACTTGGAAGGCTGAGGCGGAAGGATCATCAGAGCCCAGCAGGTCGAGGCTGCAGTGGCCGGGAGCAGCTACTGCACTCCAGTCTGGGCGACAGAGTGAGACTCCAATTCAAAAAAAAAAAGAAAAGAAAAGAAAACTGAAATATGGAGCTGACCTAATCTATAAAAAACATAGAAAGGAAGCTTTAAAAGACAAAACAGTCTCCAAGTTAGGTGTAACTATATTAAGAGGCCAAACTTATGCTGGATTGTATACCTGAAGGAGAAAGGGAGACAAAGAAAACCTTGGAACAAACATTCCATGAGGTTATCCAAGAAAACTTCCCTCATCTCATCAGAGCCATGACCATCCAAAAACAAGAGATTCAGAAAACCCTTGCAAGTCATCAAATAAGAAGACTAACTCCTAGACACACAGTAATTTTCTTGTACAAAGTAGATATAAAAGAAAAAATCCTAAAGGCAGAGAGAGAAAAAGTCAGACTACCAGCTGGGAAAGACCAATTAGAATAGCAACAAACTTATCTACTAAAACACTACAGGCTAGATGAGATTAGAATCCAATCTTCAAAGTTCTCAAAGATAAACAATTCCAATCAAGAATTTCCTACCCTGCTAAGCTAAGCTTCATCACTGATGGAGAAATAAAATTCTTCCCAGAGAACAAATCTCTAAGAGATTATGCTGCTTCCAGACCAGCTTGATAGGAGACACTTAAGAAAGTATTAAGCACAGATGAAAGGAAAAAAAAAATGACCATGCATTTTACAAGAGTACAGGAAAACACAGAAACACTAGAGCATACATCACAACTGCCAGATTGATAACACACATATAACAATGGAAAAGTTAAAAGAAAACCAAAAAAAGAAAAATTTATAAGAAACTCATGACAGGGATAAATTCTCACATTTCAATAATCAGAATGAACATGAATGAACTAAATGCACCACTGAAAAGACATAAAATAGCAAACTCGATTTTAAAAAAAGCTCAACTCAAAAATAAACTGCCTCCAGGAAACACATCTCACTACAAAGAAGCAGTGGGAGAAAGGAAAACAGATTTTCAGGTGAAAAGAAAACAAAAACGATAGGAGTTGTGATTTTAATATCAGGCAAAACATCCTTCAAGCTACCAAATTTTTAAAAGATATGGAAGCAAACTACATAATGATAAAAGGTTAAAACCATCAACAAGAAATATCCATTCTAAACATATATGCATCCAACACAGGAGCACCAGGATTTCTAAAACAATTAAGTACACTAAAAAAGGATATTGATTCTAACACTATCATAACTAGGGACTTAATTACCTCACTAACAATCTTAGATAGATCATCAAGACAAGAAAATTACTAAGGTGATCCAGAACCTCAAGTTGATGCTTGACAAAAGTATTTAACAGACACCTACATAACACTCCACCCAACAACCATGAAATATGCATTTTACGCATCATCACATGGAACATACTCCATGATTGACCACATCCTCGGCCATAAATCAAGCATAAACACATTTCTTAAGATTGAAATGGTGCCATGCACCTTCTCAGACCACAGTGGAATAAAAACAAATGTTGCCATTAACAAGATCACTTCAAAACACACAAAGCCATAAACATTAAATAGCATAATGCTGAACAACTCCTGGGTCAATGCAGAAATTAAAAGATTCTTGGAAACAAACGAAAACAAAGACACATCTTACCAAAACCTCTGCAATTCCATGAAAACAGTACTAAGAGGGAAATTTATAACTCTATGTACACATATCAAGAAAACAGAAAGATCATGAGTTAACAGCCTGACAAAGCACCTAAGGGAGCTGGAAAGACAAGACCACCAAAACCCTAACTTCAGCAGAAGTATCCAGATCACCAAAGTAAAGGCCCAACTACAGGACATAGAAAACAAAAATATAGAAAAAAATCAATGAAATAAAAGTTGGGTCTTTGAAAAGATAAATGAAATTGAACAACTCCTAGCCAGATTGACCAAGAAAAAGAGAGAAAAAGCCCAAATAAACACAATCAGAAATGCAAAAGATCAAGTCACAACTGACCGTGAAGAAATACAAAGATTATCAGAGATTACTACGCACACCTGTATGGAAACAAACTTGACAGCCTAAATGAAATGGAGGACTTTCCAACATCATACAACCTCCCAAAGTTGAAACAAGAGGATACTGAGACACTAAAAAGACCTATAACAACCCAGGAAATTGACTCCATCATAAGAAAACTACCTACAAAACAAGTCCTGAATTAGATGGCTTTCTAGAAGAATTCTACAAAACATACAAGGAGGAGCTGATACCAATCCTATTAAAAGTATTCCAGGAAATTGAGAAAGATGGAACTCTCCTCAAATCATTCTATGAAGCTAACATCACACTGATAGTCAAACTTGGTAAAGACCCAACAAAAAAAGAGAACTACGGGGCAATATCCCTAATAAACACAGATTCAAAAATTCTAAACAAGATTCTAGCAAATTGAATCTAACAATACATCTCAAGAATTATCCACCATGACCAAATCTCCAGGATGCATGACTGGTTCAATATCTGCAAGACCATAAATGTAATTCCATATACCAGCAATGTAAAAACAAAACCACATGAGATATTATTAGATACTGAAAAAGTTTTCAACAAAATTCAGCATTCCTTCTTGATAAAAACCCTTGAACACTTAGGCATTGAGTGAACATACCTCAAAATAGTAAGAGGCATCCACAATAAACCCAGAGCCAACATATTGCTAAATGGACAGAAATTGGAAGCATTTTTCCTGAAAATCAGAACAAGACAAGGCTGCCCACTCTCACTCCTACTATTCCATACAGTGTTGTAAGTCCTAGTTAGAGCAATCAGACAAGATAAATCAGGGGTATCCAAGTAGAAAAAGAAGTTAAGCTATCCCTTTCCGCTGACAATATAATCCTATATCTTGAAAACCCAAGGGAATCCATCAAAAACCTCCTTGCACTGATGAAGGACTTTGGCAAAGTCTATGTACACAATAAATGTGCAAAAGACATTTGCATTTTGATACACCTACAACAAGCAGACAAATATAAAAAAATAACACAATACCATTCACAATAACCACACACAAAAGAAACACCTTGGCATCTTCCTACTCAGAGAAGTAAAAGACCTTTACAATGAAAACTATAAAAAAATTGCTCAAAGAAATCCAAGAAGACACAAACAAATGGAAAAATATTCCATGCTCATAGATTGGAAGAATCAGCATGTTAAGATATCTATCCTATCCAAGGCAATCTAAAGATTCAGTGCAATGTCCATTAAATTACCAACATCATCAACTTCTCAGACCTGGAAACAACAATACAAAAATTCATATGGAAACAAAAGAGACCACAAATAGCCAAAACAATCGTAAACAAAATAAACAAAGTGGGAGGTATCACACTTCCAGACTTCAGACTTTATTATAAGGTTACAATGATCAAAACTGCAAGATATTGCTACAAGAACTGGCATACAGACCAATGAAGCAGGATAGAGATTCCAGAAGCAAAACCTCAATTTCCCAATCAATTCATCTTTAACAAAGCCTCCACCAATAACCACTGGAGAAACGAGAACCTATTGAGTAAATGATGCTGGGGAAACTGGCTGATCACATGCAGAACAAAACAGGACCCCTACCTATCCCTACCTATCACCATACACAAAAATCAACTCTACATGGATCAAAGACCTAAATGTAAAACCCCAAACTATAAGAATCTTAGAAAATGCAGGAGACACCCTCAGACATTGGAATAGGCAATCAATTCCTGATCATAACCCCAAATGCCTATGATATAGAGCTGAGATAGAAAATGAGACCTCATCAAGCTGATAAGCTTTTGCAAAGCATAAGAAACCATCAAGAGAGTGGGGAGACAGCCCACAAAATGGGAAAAGATATTTGTCAACTGTATATCTGACAAAGGCCTAACATCCAGGATCTACAAGAAACTCAAATATGCCAAAAGGAAAAAAAAAACCAAACAATCCTAATAAAAAGTGGGCAAAAGATATGAGTAGACACTTTTCAAAAGAAGATATATGAACAGCCAACAGATACATGAAAAAATGCTCAGCCTCACTAATCATCAGAGAAATGCAAATCAAAACCACACTTAAATACCACCTAACTCCAGTAAGAATGGCCATCATTAATAACTCAAAAAACAATACATGCTGGAAAGGATGTGGAGAAAAGGGAATGCTTCTACACTGTTGGTGAGAGTGTAAATTAGTACAATCTCTGTGGAAAACAGTGTGGTAATTTCTAAAAGATCTAAAAATTAACCTTCTGTACAACCCAGCAATTCCCCTTCTGGGAATATACCTGGAGGAACTCAAATCATTCTACAAAAAAGATACCTGCACACACATGTTTATTGCAGCACTAGTCATATAGCAAAAACATAGAACCAACATTGCCTTCCGTTGAAAGTAGACTGGATTTTTAAAATGTGGTACATATACACAATGGAATATTACACAGCCATAAAAGGGACAAAATTATAGACTTAACAACAACTTGGATGGATTTATAGTCCATCATAATCAATGATCTATCAGAGAAACAAAGAACTGTATACCACATGTTCTGACTCATAAGTTGATCTTGAACTACAAGAAAGATCTTGGCAGTAATGGGACATTTCCAGGTGAGGTAGGGAGGGGGAGTGAAGGACGATGGCACCAGTGAGACTCAGTACCCTTTGAGGCCAAGAGATTTATTAGAGCAGCGGCTACAGAGAG
>NW_007187338.1:0-548 GCF_000164805.1 Carlito syrichta
TGGCTTGGGTACCAATGTGATGTTGGCTTCATAAAATGATTTGGGGAGAGTTCCATCTTCTTCAATAGCCTGGAATACCTTCAGTAGGATTGGTTTCAGCTCCTCCTTAAATGTCTTATAGAATTCTGCTGGAAAGCCATCTGGACCGGGTTTTTTTTGTAGGAAGTTTTCTTATTACATAGTCGATTTCCTTGATTGTTATTGGTCTATTTAAGGTCTCAATTTCTTCTTGTTCCAACCTAGGTTGGTTGTGTGATGTCAGAAAGTCCTCCATTTCCTTAAGGTTTTCAAGTTTGTTTCCATACAAGTGTACGTAGAAGTCTCTAATGATCTTTTGTATTTCTTCAGGGCCAGATGTGACTTCATCTTTTGTGTTTCTGATTGTGTTTATGTGGGCTTTTTCTCTCTTTTTCTTGATCAGTCTACCTCGGGAACCATCGATCTTGTTTATCCTTTCAAAGAATCAGCTTTTTGTTTCATTGATTTTTTTTGAATTATCTTTTTGTCATCTATGTCCTGGATTTGGGCTTTAATTTTGGTGATCTGGA
>NW_007187339.1:0-3328 GCF_000164805.1 Carlito syrichta
CGGAATGGAATGGAATTTATTTGAAAGGAGTGTAATTGAATGAACTGACGGAATGGAATGGAATGGAAGGGAGAATAATGGAATGATATGGAATTAAATGGAAAGGAATGTAATTTAATGGAATGGAATAATGAGTACCGGAAGGGAATTGAAAGGAACGGAATAGAGAGTAACGGAAGGTAATGAAACGGAATGGAATGGAATGGAATAGAATGGAGATTAACGGAATGTAATAGAATGGAAAGGAGAGGAATTGAAAGGAATGCAATTTAACTGAATGGAATGGAGAGTAACGGAATGGAATGCAATGGAATGACTGAAAAGTAACGGAATGGAATGGAATGCAATGGAATGCAATGGAATGGATTGGAATGGAATGGAATGAAATGGAATGGAATTGAATGGAGAGTAACGGAATGGAAGGGAATGTATGGAATGTATTGGAATGGAATGGAATTGAGAGTTGCAGAATGGAATGGAATGGTTTGGAATGGAATGGTGAGTAACGGAATGGAATGGAATGGAATAGAATGAAATAGAATGGAATGGAGACTAATGGAATGGAATGGAATGGAATGGAGTGTAACTGAATTTAATGGAATGGAATGGAATGGACAGTAACGGAATGGAATGGTAGTGAATGGAATGGAATGGAATGGAAACGAATGGAATACAAAGGAATGGATTTGAATGGAGAGTAACGGAATGGAATGGAATAGATTGAAATGGAATGGAATTGAGAGTTGCGGAATGAAATGGAATGGTGTGGAATTGAATGGCGAGTAATGGAATGGAATTGAATGGATTGCAATGGAATGGAATGGAATGGAATGCAATTGAATGGAGATTAACGGAATGGAATGAATGGAGAGTAACAGAATGGAATGGAATCGAATCGAATGGAATGGAGATAAACGTAATGGAAATGAATACAATTCAATGGAAGGGAGAGTAGTAGAATGGAATGTAATGGAAAGGAATGGAAAACAATGGAATGGAATGGATTGCAATGGAATGGAATAGAGTGGAGAATAATGGAATGGAATGGAATGAAATGAAATGGAACGGAATGGAATGGAATGGAAAGGAGAGTAATGAAACGGAATGGAATGGAATGGAAAGCAGAGTAATGGAATGAAATGGAATGGAATGGAATGGGGAGTATCGGAAGGGAATGGATTGGATTGGAATGGAGACTAACGGAATGGAATGGAATGGAAAGGAATGGATTGTTACGAAGTGGAATGGAATGGAATGGAGAGTAACGGAGTGGAATTGAATAGAATGAAATAGAGAATAACGGAATGGAATGGAAAGGAATGAAAAGTAACAGAAAGGAATGAAATGGAAGGGAATGGTATGGAGAGTAACAGAATGGAATGGAATGAAATGGAATGGAGAGTAACAGAAAGGAATGGAATGGAATAGAATGAAGAGTAAAGGAATGGAATGGAATTGAATGGAACGTAAAGTAACGAAATGGAATGGAATGGAAAGGAATGAATTGGAGAGTAACCGAATGCAATGGAATGGAAAGGAATGGATAGTAACGGAAAGGAAAGGGATGGAATAGAATGGAATGGGGAGTAACGTAATGCAATGGAATGGAATGGAATGGAGTGTAACGGAATGGAATGGATTGGAATGGAATGGAATGAAACGGAATGGAGTGGAGAGTAACGGAATAGAATGGAGAGTAACTGAATGGAATGGAATGGAATGGAACGGAGAGTAAAGGAACGGAATAGTATGGAGTGGAATAGAGAGGAA
Organism: Carlito syrichta; assembly: GCF_000164805.1. Classification (NCBI taxonomy): domain Eukaryota; kingdom Metazoa; phylum Chordata; class Mammalia; order Primates; family Tarsiidae; genus Carlito; species Carlito syrichta. The sequence continues at coordinate 1,771 of NW_007187339.1, forward strand.
GGGAATAGAATGGAATGGAATGGAATGAGGAGTAAAGGAAATGAATGTATTGGATTGTAATGCACACAAACAGAATGGAATGGAATGGAAAGTAAAGACGTAGAATGGAGTGGAATGGCATGGAATGGAGAGTAACGGAATGGAATGGTGAGTAACGAAATGGTATGGACTAAAATGGAGAGTAACGGAATGGAATGGAATGGAAGGGAATGGAATGGAGAGTAATGGAATGGAATGGAATGGAATGGAATGACATGGAATGGAGAGTAACGGAATGGAATGGAATGGAATAAAATAAAATGGAGAGTAATGGAATGGAATGGAAAGGAATGGAATGGAATGGAGAGCAACATATTGGAATGGAATGGAAAATATGGAATGGAATGGAATGAAATGGAATGGATTGGAATGGAATGGAATGGAATGGAATGCAGAGTAACGGAATGGAAAAGGATGGAATGGAAGGTAAGGCAATGGAATGGAATGGACTGAAAAAGGAATTGATCTGAGAGTAACCGATTGAAATGGAATGGAATTGAAGGCAATGGAATGGAGTGGAATGGAATGGAATGGAATGTACTGTAATGGAAAGGAAGGGAGATTAACGGAATGGTATGGAGAGTAACGGAATGGAATCGAAAGTAAAAACAAGGAGGGAAACGGAGTGGAATGGAATGGATTGAAATGGAATGGAATAGAATGGAATGGAATAGAATGAAGAGTAACGGAATGGAATGGAATTTAACTGAAAGGAGTGTAATTGAATGGAATGGAACGGAATGGAATGGAATGGAAGGGAGAATAAAGGAATGATATGGAATTAAATGGAAAGGAATGCAATTTAACGGAATGGAATAATGAGAACTGGAAGGGAATTGAAAGGAACGGAATGGAGAGTAACGGAAGGTAATGGAATGGAATGGAATGGAATAGAATGGAGATTAACGGAATGGAATGGAATGGAAAGGAGAGGAATTGAAAGGAATGCAATTTAACTGAATGGAATGGAGAGTAACGGAATGGAATGCAATGGAATGAATGAAAAGTAACGGAATGGAATGGACTGAATTGGAATGTATCGCAATGAAATGGAATGGCATGGAATAGAATAGAATGGAATGGAGAGTAATGAAATAGAAGGGAATGGAATGGAATGCAAAGGAATGGAATGGAGAGTAACGGAAAGAAATGCAATGGAATTGTGAGTAAAACAACAGTACGGAATGGAGTGAAGTGTAAAGGAATGGAATGAAGTATAAAGGAATGGAATGTAGAGTAAGGGAACGGAATGGAATGGAGAGTTAGAGATTGGAATGGAATTTAATGGAATGGAATGGAATAGAATGCAATGGAATGGAATACAATGGAATGGAATGGAGAGTAGTGGAACTGAGTGGAATGGAAAGGAATGGAATGGAGTGTAAGAGAATGGAATGGAATGGCAAGTAATGGAAAGATATGAAATGGAATGGAGAGTAACTGAATGGAATGCAATGGCATGGAGTGGAATAGAATGAAAAGTAATGGAATAGAATGGAATGGAATGAAGAGTAATGGA
>NW_007187340.1:0-609 GCF_000164805.1 Carlito syrichta
GAGTAACTGAATGGAATGCAATGGCATGGAGTGGAATAGAATGAAAAGTAATGGAATAGAATGGAATGGAATGAAGAGTAATGGAATGGAGTGTAATGAAATGGAATTGAATGGAATGGAATGGAGAGTAACGGAGTGGAATGTGATGGATAGAAACGGAATGGAATGGAATGGAATGGAATGGAATGGAATGGAATGGAATGGAACTGAATGAAATGGAATTCAATGGAATGGAATTGAATAGAATGGAGAGTAACGGAATGAAAGAGATTGGAATGGAATGGAGAGTAATGAAATGGAATGGAATGGAATGGAATGGAATGGAATGGAATGGAGAGTAACGGAATTGAATGGAAGGGAAAGAAATGTAATGGAGAGTAACAGAATAGAATTGAATGGAATGGAATGGAAAGTAGAGTAATGGAATGGAATGGAAGGAAGAGTAACGGAAGGAAAGTTATGGAATGGAATGGAGAGTAACGGAATGGAATGGAAATGAATGGAATGGAATGGAATGGAAAGGATAGCAACGATATGAAATGGAATGGAATGGAGTGCACTGGAATGGAATGGATTGGGATGTAATGGAATGGAATGGAATGGAGAGTG
>NW_007187341.1:0-657 GCF_000164805.1 Carlito syrichta
TGAAATGGCATGGATACTAACAGAATGTAATGCAATGGAATGAAATGGAACGGAATGGAATGGAGTCGCATGGAATTCAGAGTAACAGAATGGAATGGAATGGGATGGAATGGAATGGAAACCAATGAAATAGAATGAAATCGAATTGAATGGAGAGTAACAGAATGGAATGGAATGGAATGGATTGGAATGGAATGGAATTGAGAGTTTCGAAAAAAATGGAATGGAGTGGAATTGAATGGCGTGTAACTGAATGGAATGGAATGGAATGCAATGTACAGTTACGGAATCAAATGGAATGGAATAGAGAGTAACAGAATGGAATTGAATAGATTGTAATGGAATGCAGTGGAATGGAATGCAATTGAAAGGAGATTAACAGAATGGAATGGAATGGAGAGTAACAGAATGGAATGGAATGGAATCGAATGGAATGGAGATAAACGGAATGGAATAGAATACAATGCAATGGAAGAGAGAGTAGTAGAATGGAATGAAATGGAAAGGAATGGAGAACAACAGAATGGAATGATTTGGAATTGAATGGAATGGAATGGAATGGAATGGAGTGGAGAGTAACAGAATGGAATGGAATGGAATCGAAAGGAATGGAGATAAATGGAATGGAATAGAATACAATGCAATGGAAGGGAGAGT
>NW_007187342.1:0-871 GCF_000164805.1 Carlito syrichta
AATGGCAAAACAAGAATCAGGGTTTCCAAACAGGATTCTGGGAAAAGGGGATCCTCATGTACAGGACATTACATGGCCCCTCGGTAAAGACGAATAAGTAATCTGTGATACAGAAGTCCAGAATCCGAAAAATTCTCAGTGCATCTTGCTGCGGTATAAACAAGAATCAAGGCTTCGAGTTCGTCTCATGTTTCAGAGATATTTGGCTTGTGGGTATTATGAATCAGTCATTTCAGGACTCCAGCAACATTCTGGTCCTCTTGAGAGTTGTAATCGGGTATCTGGTAGTACAAATCCCTTAAGTTCCTCGGGACAATTAAGGCCAGACTACCGGAAAAAAAGTATCATATTGCCGTATTTGGATGGAACATTTTGTCTTAACATGAACTTGGTAATCCTTAAATTTTCGTTTGTACTTTATTTGTAGAGGGGCCGAGGATTTTACAGTTGCCAAATATGTAGTATGTATTATTAAAATGTAACCAGGACCATGGATTCCACACACCTGCATCTGCGTTATTGTACACAGAGTTTTGGAATCCACATGGACAGGGAAATTCAAGGCATATTGCAGGGAATGGAAAGGGAATCCGGTTCTTGGAGTTCTCTATCGCCATAATCTACAAAGTCTCTTTATATGGTTTAATCAGCAATCTGGGCGTCTGTGTCGCCAATTTTTTAGTGTGTCTTTTGAAAAGGGACCAGGAATATTGGGTTCCAATTCCTCAAGAACTTTATGGGAGTCTTTCTCTTGATATCCAAGTAACTGAAATTCTAGGTCACCAGGAAGTATCGTGATGTCTTGCTGAGAATGAGCAGAATTTCATAATGGGAGTCCTCATATACAGAACACTACATGACCTGTTGCTAG
>NW_007187343.1:0-799 GCF_000164805.1 Carlito syrichta
AGTACTAGGCAGCGTTGCAATGTTCCCCAGGTAAACTCTTAAGAGTCTGTTTACAAGAAATCCCAAAGTGTCTCTAGAGATGCACAGCCAAGCTGCTGTAATCTGGGTCAAACATGACACAGGGAGGGGTACAGCGAAGCACACCATCAATAAGAGTAGAAGCCGGGCTTGGTGGCTTAACCTGTAATCCCGTGCCTTTGGGAGGCTGAGGTGAGTGGATTGCTGAGCCCACGGGTTCAAGACCTGCCTGGGCAGGCAAGACATCATTTCTAAAATAAATAAAAAAAATTAGCCGGGTGTGGTAGCGTGCGCCTGTAATTCTGGTTACTTGGAAGGTTGAGGCGGAAGGATCGCCAGATCCCAGCAGGTCGAGGCTGTGGTGGCTGGAAGCAGCCACTGCACTCCAGTCTGGGCGAAAGAGTGAGACTCCAACTAAAATAAATAAATAAATAATAGCAGAACGTGTGTTCATAATTCGGGGGAAATTATTTCACTCAGCAAAAAACATTTTAAGGGTCAGTACTAAATTGCCACTTTGAGAAACTCAGAAAAATAAAAAGGAGATTTTAAAACTAGCAGTGTCTCACTGTAGTTTGTGGCTCACTGTAGTTTGTGCTTAGTATTCAAATATCTTTTATCTTCATGTAATCTAATATATTTATTACTATAATCAATGCTTTAATGACACTATCAGATTTCCATTTTCACTACTCCTTATTGCTTATCTCTCTTGGTATTTTTTAAGTGATTTTACATTGTAAAGAAAAAGGCTGAAAATGAAATAACCCTAGCAACGTGC
>NW_007187343.1:2642-3536 GCF_000164805.1 Carlito syrichta
TAAGGGGCACGCAGCCACCCCATGGGGGGCCAGGTCCAGTGATGGGGAGAGCGGGTATGCTTGAAGTCCAAATCTCACCTGCAAAGGTGTATGTGTCGGGAGGAGAGAGAGGCCAGAACGGAGTCAAGTAACAACCAAGGTGCTCCTGTGGCCTGCTGGTAAACATCAGTGTGATTTGGGGCAAGTGACTTTGTCTTTGGAGTCTCAGCTTTTCTCATCTGTGGAAATGACAGGCCTATTCCATAGGCTTCTAATTGGATGTGTGAACTTTAGTGAAATCCAGTACACCTTTGGGACACAGTGGATACTGAAAAAACATCAGCTTTCTTGCCACTTTGACCTCGATTGAGTACACGACAGTGAGACAGACAGACACAAGACCCACAGATCCACAGTGAAGTTTCGAGATGCTGCATCTGAGTGACATTCCAGTACTAGTGACTAGAGAGAATGTGGACATCTGAGAATGCAGCCCTTCCATCCATAGTCAGACGGTAGCATCAGGGCTCTACACATTAATCTTATGGCGGAAACTATTTCCTGCAAAATGTATTCCCAATTTTTAAAAAGTAATTTTATCTTACAGTCCTTTTAAATCTACAGGAAAACTATAATAACAGCATACAGAGTTCCCACAGACCCCATCACCGGCTTCCACCATCATTAATGTCTTACATGAGTACAGTACATCTGTCACAATTATTGGATCCATATTGGTACATTATTATTATTAACTAAAGCCCAACCTGTATTCAAGTTTCCTCAGTTTTTTCCTAATGTCCTTTTTCCATTCCAGGAGTCCATCCAAGATCTGAATTACACTCAGTCATCTTGTTTCCTCGGCATCCTCTTTGGCTGTGACTATTTCTCAGACTTCTGTTGTTTTGGATGACG
>NW_007187344.1:0-786 GCF_000164805.1 Carlito syrichta
CCATTCTTACTGGGCTTAGGTGGTATTTCAATGTAGCTTTGATTTGCATTTTTCTGATGATGCCTGAGTGTCTGTTGACTGCCTTTATATCTTTTTTTGAGAAGTGTCTATTTATATCTTTTGCCCACTTTTAAAAGAGACTGTTTTTTTTTTTCCTTTCTGGCATTTGAGTTTCTTGTAGATCCTAGAGTTTTGGCCTCTGCCATATATACAGTTGACAAATAATATTTCCCATTCTGTGGGCTGTCTCCCTACTGACTTGATGGTGTATTCTGCTTTGCAGAAGCTCATTAATTTTATGAGGTCCCACTCGTCTATCTTATTTCTTAAGGTATCGGTTTAGGGTTCTGAATAAGAATTGGTTGCCGGTCCCAATTTCCATAAGGGTGTCTCCTGCATTTTCTAAGACTCTTAGAGTTTGAGGTTTTACATTTAGGTCTTTGATCCATTTAGAGTTAATTTTTGTGTGCGGTGATATGGAGGGGCCCTGTTTAAATCTTCTGCATGTGGTTAGTCAGTTTTCCCAGCACTGTTTACTGAATAGATTCTCCTCTTCCCTGAGACTCTATAGGATGATGCAAAGAGGAAACGAATGGAAGCAATAAACAGATACACACACACATACTGAAAACAAACTGGAATAACAACAAGGCTAAACAAAACGATCAGCAACAAAAAGACCCCCAAGTAATCTCAGCCCACACATACATGCCTAGCACAATGTGAATAGGGACAAAGAACAGAAAGACCGAAGGAAAAACAAGGGGGGGGTGGCTCAGGTCGAAC
>NW_007187345.1:0-997 GCF_000164805.1 Carlito syrichta
AAAGAGACTGTTTTTTTTTTTTTCCTTTCCGGCATTTGAGTTTCTCGTAGATCCTAGAGTTTTGGCCTCTGCCATATATACAGTTGACATAATAATATTTCCCATTCTGTGGGGCTGTCTCCCTACTGACTTGATGGTGTATTCTGCTTTGCAGAAGTTCATTAATTTTATGAGGTCCCACTCGTCTATCTTATTTCTTAAGGTATTGGTTTAGGGTTCTGAATAAGAATTGGTAGCCGGTTCCAATTTCCATAAGGGTGTCTTCTGCATTTTCTAAGACTCTTAGAGTTTGAGGTTTTACATTTAGGTCTTTGATGCATTTAGAGTTAATTTTTGTGTGCGGTGATATGGAGGGGCCCTGTTTCAATCTTTTGCATGTGGTTAGTCAGTTTTCCCAGCACTGTTTACTGAATAGATTCTCCTCTTCCCTGAGACTCTATAGGATGATGCAAAGAGGAAATGAATGGAAGCAATAAACAGATACACACACACATACTGAAAACAAACTGGAATAACAACAAGGCTAAACAAAACGATCAGCAACAAAAAGACCCCCAAGTAATCTCAGCCCACACATACATGCCTAGCACAATGTGAATAGGGACAAAGAACAGAAAGACCGAAGGAAAAACGGGGGGGGGGTTCAGGTCGAACCCTCACACATCTATTGACATATCCCTTAAACTATAAAAAATGAATATGAAAAAAATCCCAAGAAGAACAAAAGAGCAAAAACCAACAATCACAACAAAACCAAAAGATAAAAACTCCATCATTCACTTACACATATTCAAAAAACGACAAATAAAAGAAGGAAGTAACAGAAGAAGAAAAGGAAAAGAAAAGAAAAATTTGGGGGGAGTCGCAGATCAAACCCTCACAAACATATTTACACAAAAAGAAAAAATAATTTTAAAATAGACGAACTAACAAGAAAACAGTGAAAAATTTTTTTAATTAAAAAGTAATGAAGCCGGGCTCGGTGGCTCAGCCTGTA
>NW_007187346.1:0-755 GCF_000164805.1 Carlito syrichta
ATTTAGGTCTTGATGCATTTAGAGTTAATTTTGTGTGCGGTGATATGGAGGGGCCCTGTTTCAATCTTCTGCATGTGGTTAGTCAGTTTTCCCAGCACTGTTTACTGAATAGATTCTCCTCTTCCTGAGACTCTATAGGATGATGCAAAGAGGAAATGAATGGAAGCAATAAACAGATACACACACACATACTGAAAACAAACTGGAATAAGGCTAAACAAAACGATCAGCAACAAAAAGACCCCCAAGTAATCTCAGCCCACACATACATGCCTAGCACAATGTGAATAGGGACAAAGAACAGAAAGACCGAAGGAAAAACAAAGGGGGGGGGGTGGTTCAGGTCGAACCCTCACACATCTATTGACATATCCCTTAAACTATAAAAAATGAATACGAAAAAAATCCCAAGAAGAACAAAAGAGCAAAAACCAACAATCACAACAAAACCAAAAGATAAAAACTCCATCATTCACATACACATATTCAAAAAACGACAAATAAAAGAAGGAAGTAACAGAAGAAGAAAAGGAAAAGAAAAGAAAAATTTGGGGGGAGTCGCAGATCAAACCCTCACAAACATATTTACACAAAAAGAAAAAATATTTTTAAAATAGACGAACTAACAAGAAAACAGTGAAAAATTTTTTTAATTAAAAAGTAATTGAAGCCGGGCTCGGTGGCTCAGCCTGTAATCCCAGCACTTTGGGAGGCCGAGGTGACTGGATTGCCTGAGCCTGCGGGTTCTGGACCCG
>NW_007187347.1:0-734 GCF_000164805.1 Carlito syrichta
CAAAAAAACCTGCCCTCTTGTGGCAGGCGCTGTAATTGTTCCTGTAATCAGGTCTCTCCTGAAGAGTCACATCTTTCCCTCTCTTCTCAGGAAATGGTGCTAGGGAGAAGGACAGTTGAATTTGGTGTGGCTGCAGGGCTCCTCTGTAACTCTTCTATGGTCAGGGAGATCTCTGGTGGGGAGGTTCAGGATTGTCTCTTCCCCAGGTGTATCCTCTTACTGGGATGCCACAACCAGGCCTATCCTGGAATGGAGTTCTCCTATGGTGACTGACGTCCAGGCTCCACCTTTGTTTGTCCCTCCCAGTCATGGACCAGCTCTGTGGATCTGACATTCAGAGGATCACTGGGAAGGAGGGGATTTGTGTCAGCCCAAGACTCACCACTGATCTCTTTGGAGTTCTTCCTCCTCCCTTCTGGCCACACGCTTTGTCCCAGAGCTGGTTCAGGGTAGGGGATGGGGTGCCTGGAACTCAGCACTCATCAGGTCCCTCTGAAGTTTGTGCTCTCAGGATATTGCCTTTGGGCCATGGTCAAGCCCTGAATAGTTGATCCATCAGTCACAGAGATCGGATCTGTTGGTCCTGCACCACATTCAATATGGTGGTGGGGTGCCTCTCTTGTCCTCTTCTGTGGAAACTTGCCTCTGGACTGTGTACAGAGCCCTTTCCAGTGCCCTGCCAGGTGCTAAAGTGATAAGGCAAAGCCCTGAACAGTCTGTCTCCTGCTCAATGG
>NW_007187348.1:0-790 GCF_000164805.1 Carlito syrichta
TCATCAGGTCCCTCTGAAGTTTGTGCTCTCAGGATATTGCCTTTGGGCCATGGTCAAGCCCTGAATAGTTGATCCATCAGTCACAGAGATCGGATCTGTTGGTCCTGCACCACCTTCAATATGGTGGTGGGGTGCCTCTCTTGTCCTCTTCTGTGGAAACTTGCCTCTGGACTGTGTACAGAGCCCTTTCCAGTGCCCTGCCAGGTGCTAAAGTGATAAGGCAAAGCCCTGAACAGTCTGTCTCCTGCTTCAATGGTGTGAGAGCGCCTGGGGCAATAGTGTCTCTCCGCAGCTTTTCTAAAGGAAAACTTCTGTGTGTATTCTTTTTTTTTGGAGTTGGAGTCTCACTCTGTCACCCAGACTGGAGTGCAGTGGCCGCTCCCGGCCACCGCAGCCTCCACCTGCTGGGCTCCGGCGATCCTTCCGCCTCAGACTTCCAGGTAGCTGGAACTACAGACGCGTGCTACCACGCCCGGCTAATTTTTGATTTGTTGTAGAGATGAGGTCTCGTCAAGTTGCCCAGGTGGGTCTGGACTCTGCAGGCTCAGGCAATCCACTCACCTCGGCCTCCCAAAGTGCTGGGCTTACAGGCTGTGCCACCGAGCCCGGCCTATTTGTATTCTTAAAAAAAAAAAGTGGTGCTCCTCTTCTGCCAGCCAGAAAGAGCCAAGGACAAAGTGAAAAGCTGCAGCACCTGCTGTTGAACCAGGGACCTGGACACCCGCTCACAAGCCACACTTAGACAGCCTCTCCCAGCATTTTCTTGCAGGGGGTTGGGGGGTTGTTGATT
>NW_007187349.1:0-844 GCF_000164805.1 Carlito syrichta
TTGATCCATCAGTCACAGAGATCGGATCTGTTGGTCTGCACCAACTTCAATATGGTGGTGGGGTGCCTCTCTTGTCCTCTTCTGTGGAAACTTGCCTCTGGACTGTGTACAGAGCCCTTTCCAGTGCCCTGCCAGGTGCTAAAGTGATAAGGCAAAGCCCTGAACAGTCTGTCTCCTGCTTCAATGGTGTGAGAGCGCCTGGGGCAATAGTGTCTCTCCGCAGCTTTTCTAAAGGAAAACTTCTGTGTGTATTCTTTTTTTTTGGAGTTGCAGTCTCACTCTGTCACCCAGACTGGAGTGCAGTGGCCGCTCCCGGCCACCGCAGCCTCCACCTGCTGGGCTCCGGCGATCCTTCCGCCTCACTTCCAGGTAGCTGGAACTACAGACGCGCGCTACCACGCCCGGCTAATTTTTGATTTGTTGTAGAGATGAGGTCTCGTCAAGTTGCCCAGGTGGGTCTGGACTCTGCGGGCTCAGGCAATCCACTCACCTCGGCCTCCCAAAGTGCTGGGCTTACAGGCTGTGCCACCGAGCCCGGCCTATTTGTATTCTTTAAAAAAAAAAGTGGTGCTCCTCTTCTGCCAGCCAGAAAAAGCCAAGGACAAAGTGAGAAGCTGCAGCACCTGCTGTTGAACCAGGGACCTGGACACCCGCTCACAAGCCACACTTAGACAGCCTCTCCCAGCATTTTCTTGCAGGGGGTTGGGGGGTTGTTGATTAAAAAGAAGAAAAGAGAAGAAAGAGAAAATGGTGCTTAGTTTCTGCATCCCAGGATTCGCAAGGATCCAAGCCCAGATGCTGTGGCACCAACCACTGCACCAGGAGAGACCTGGCTGCTAGCACC
>NW_007187350.1:0-1111 GCF_000164805.1 Carlito syrichta
CAGGTGCTAAAGTGATAAGGCAAAGCCCTGAACAGTCTGTCTCTTGCTTCAATGGTGTGAGAGCGCCTGGGGCAATAGTGTCTCTCCTGCAGCTTTTCTAAAGGAAAACTTCTGTGTGTATTCTTTTTTTTTTGGAGTTGCAGTCTCACTCTGTCACCCAGACTGGAGTGCAGTGGCCGCTCTCGGCCACCGCAGCCTCCACCTGCTGGGCTCCGGCGATCCTTCCGCCTCAGACTTCCAGGTAGCTGGAACTACAGACACGCGCTACCACGCCCGGCTAATTTTTGATTTGTTGTAGAGATGAGGTCTCGTCAAGTTGCCCAGGTGGGTCTGGACTCTTCGGGCTCAGGTAATCCACTCACCTCGGCCTCCCAAAGTGCTGGGCTTACAGGCTGTGCCACCGAGCCCGGCCTATTTGTATTCTTTAAAAAAAAAAGTGGTGCTCCTCTTCTGTCAGCCAGAAAAAGCCAAGGACAAAGTGAGAAGCTGCAGCACCTGCTGTTGAACCAGGGACCTGGACACCCGCTCACAAGCCCCACTTAGACAGCCTCTCCCAGCATTTTCTTGCAGGGGGTTGGGGGGTTGTTGATTAAAAAGAAGAAAAGAGAAGAAAGAGAAAATGGTGCTTAGTTTCTGCATCCCAGGATTCGCAAGGATCCAAGCCCAGATGCTGTGGCACCAACCACTGCACCAGGAGAGACCTGGCTGCTTAGCACCCTAGCCCTCATTCAGTCAGCCTCTCACACACCCACTCGCTCACCAGCACACACACAACATTTTCCATATACTCACTCACTCACACGGGTACTCGCATAGTCTGATTGGCTCAGCCACCATCTTCCCTGTCTCTCCAAGTTTCTCTTTTTTAACAAATTCTTTGGTAGTGGACGATCTCTGATGTCAGAACTTGATTATTTTCCTGGTGAACAGTTTTTAGGCCTGTAGAGTTACACCTGAAATAAATTTCACCACAGAAAAGCTAATTTATAATGGCATTGAATTCAACACTTAATGAAGTAATAGTTATAAAACTTCACTGACATTTGTTGGAAAAAGTATACCACAGTCCATAAACATTTTGCAGGACTCTACATATGTGTTTCAATGCTGG
>NW_007187351.1:0-916 GCF_000164805.1 Carlito syrichta
AAGTCAGTTGACTTGCAAGTTAGCTAACTAGTTAAGTCTTCTAGTTAAGTCAGCTTGCTGGCCAGCAATTCAGCTAGGTATTTTGGTAGTTATATCAGCTGGCAAGCCAGTGGGCTATGTAGGTATGTAGCTAGCTAAGTCAGCTGGCTATTCAGCTGGATATCCAGCTGTCTAGCTAGGTAGCTAACTAGTTAAGTCTACAGGCCTGCCACGTGGCTACTTCATTAAGTCTGCTATTTAAGTCAGCTGGCTAGCCTGCTGGCTAGCTAGGTAGCTAGGTAAATAAGTCAGCTGTATAGCCAGCTTGCTAGCTAGTTAGCTAACTAGTTATGTCAGCTGTCTAGCCAGATGGCTAGCTAGGTAAGTCACCTAATTAAGGCTGCTGACTAGCCAGCATGCTAGCTAGGCAGCTTGCTTGTTAAGTCAGTGATCTAGGCACCTGGCTAGATAGATAAGTCACCTAGGTAATTCAGTTGGATAGCCAGTGGGCTAGTTATGCAGCAAGAAATTTAATTCAATTGGCTAGAGAGCAGGCCAGCTAGTTAAGACAGCTAGTTATGTCAGCTGGCTAGCCCACTCGCTAGCTAGGTAGTGACTTACTTAAGTCAGTTGGCTAGCCAGCTGGCTAGCTAATTATGTCAGCTAGTTAAGTCAGTTGTCTATCCAGTTGGCTAGAGATGTACAAAGCTAGTTAAGTCAGCTGACTAGGTAGCTGGATAAGTAGTTAAGCCAGCTAGCTTTGTCACCTGGCTGGCCAGATGCCTAGCTCACTAAACAACTAGTTAAGTCGGCTGGGTAACCAGCTGGTTAGCTAGTTAAGTCACCTCATTGAGTCAGTTGGCTAACCAGCTTGCTAGCTAGTTATTTCAGCTAGTTAAGTCAGCTGGCAAGCTAGGTAGCTAGATAGTTAAGTCAG
>NW_007187352.1:0-755 GCF_000164805.1 Carlito syrichta
ATCTGCTTTCCATGCTTATAGTCTGTTGTCATTCCATCACAGTATTCTTTACTGCTGTCATTCTGACAACAGCTCCTTTCCTATTTTCCTCTTATCTCTCCTCAATTTTTTTAATTCTCTCCATTAATGTCTTGATGTCTGAGTTTGTTGCATGTAGCCAGTCATTCTGGGGACTCTTCATTGTCTGTGTTCCAGAATCTGTTTTCTCATTGTCTGATCTCCCAGGGGTCTGTGTAAGACCTATATTCTTCTTTTGGTTTTTCTTCATTTGTGCGGTTTTTCCCCCTCCCTACTTTTTCCTTCCCTCCACGTCTCCATCTTCTTTAATTCTGTTATTCAGGGGTAAAGGGATTGGTTTTACTTCTGTTTGTTCAATCTCCTATTCTTCATGTATGTCCTCTTACTTTGTTCAATTCTGTAGTTGCACTGTAGGTTGGAGGTGGTCCTTTTTGCAGTTTTGAGATGTGTTTAAGGGGAGAGCTGTGATTCAAAATCTGTCTGCAGGTCCTGGTATTCGCTGACAGGCGTGTGGATAATGTGGAACCCATTTCCCACTGCCCTGGAATCTGTCCGTGCAGTGGGGCTGTAGGTTTACTCCCTGAAATAAAATGTGGTTAGCAGAGGGGAGAGAATGGAGCAGATAGTGGGTTGAAGAGGGGAATGGAGAGATAGAGGAGTAAACGGGGAAACAAACGAGTGTGCCAACAAATAGAGAGAGAGGCCTATACTGAAACAGATAAAAACAATAGACCACC
>NW_007187353.1:0-349 GCF_000164805.1 Carlito syrichta
GTAGCTATCTTGTTAAGCTATTTAGCCAGTTGGCTAGCCAGGTGGCCAGCCTGCTAGCTAGCTAGCTGTTTGTCTAGCCACTTAGTCAGCCAGGTAGGTAGCAGGTTAAGACAGGTGGCTAGCCTTTAGTTGACCAAGTAGCTAGCTAGTTACGTCAGCTGGCTAGCCAGCTAAGCAGCCAACTAGCTAGTCACCTAGTTAAGTCAGCTAGATAGCCAGTTAACTAGTTAACTGAGCTAGCAACTCAGCTAACTATTCAGGTACCTGATTAAGACAGTCAGTTAGTCAGGTCCTAGTCTGCTAGCTAGTTAAGTAAGCTAGCAAATCAGCTAGTTACTTAGCTAACCTG
>NW_007187354.1:0-861 GCF_000164805.1 Carlito syrichta
CTGACATAACTAGATAGCCTAAAGGTTAGCCAACTGACTTAAGTAGCTACCTACCCACATAGCCTACTGGCTTGCGAGCTGAGTTAACTACTTAACTACCTAGCTAACCTGCTGGCCAGTGAACAGACTTAACTAGGTGGCTAGCCAGATGACTTAACTAACTGACTTAACTAGCAAGCCAGCTGACTTAACTAGCTGACTTAACTAACTAGCTAACTAACTAACCAGCTGACTTGTCTAGATGATTTAACAAGCTAGCTACCTAGCTTGCCAGCCTACTCAACTAGCTGACTTAACTAGCTAGCCAGCTGGATTGCCAACTGACTTAATAAGTTGACTTAACTAGCTAGCCAACTGGTGGCCAGCTGACTTAATTAACTTATTTAACCAGCTAGTCAGCTGGTAGCCAACTAGCTGGCTACCTACCTAGCCAGATGGCTAGCCAGTTGACTTAACTAGGTGATTTATGGTAGCAAGTTGGCTATCCAGCTCACATAACTAGCTAGCTACCTACCTAGCCAGCAGTCTAGCCTGCAGAATTAACTAGGTGCATTGAACAGTTAGCCTGCTGGCTAGCAAGCTGACTTATCCAGCTAGTTACATACATAGCCAGCTGACTAAACTACCTGACTCAACTATCTAGCCAGTTGGCTAGCCAGCTGACTTAGCTCACAGACATCACTAGCTAGTCAGGTAGCTATCTAGTGGACTTAAATATCTAGTTACCTACCTTGCCAGTTGGTTTGCCAGATCTAATACTAGCTGAATTAACCAGCTACCAGCTAGCTAGCCACTGACTTCACTAGCTCACTACCTAGCTAGCCAGAGGCCTTAAATTTTAGCTAACTAGCTAGCTACCTA
>NW_007187355.1:0-969 GCF_000164805.1 Carlito syrichta
CCAGATGACTTACTAACTGACTTAACTAGCAAGCCAGCTGACTTAACTAGCTGACTTAACTAACTAGCTAACTAACTAACCAGCTGACTTGTCTAGATGATTTAACAAGCTAGCTACCTAGCTTGCCAGCCTACTCAACTAGCTGACTTAACTAGCTAGCCAGCTGGATTGCCAACTGACTTAATAAGTTGACTTAACTAGCTAGCCAACTGGTGGCCAGCTGACTTAATTAACTTATTTAACCAGCTAGTCAGCTGGTAGCCAACTAGCTGGCTACCTACCTAGCCAGATGGCTAGCCAGTTGACTTAACTAGGTGATTTATGGTAGCAAGTTGGCTATCCAGCTCACATAACTAGCTAGCTACCTACCTAGCCAGCAGTCTAGCCTGCAGAATTAACTAGGTGCATTGAACAGTTAGCCTGCTGGCTAGCAAGCTGACTTATCCAGCTAGTTACATACATAGCCAGCTGACTAAACTACCTGACTCAACTATCTAGCCAGTTGGCTAGCCAGCTGACTTAGCTCACAGACATCACTAGCTAGTCAGGTAGCTATCTAGTGGACTTAAATATCTAGTTACCTACCTTGCCAGTTGGTTTGCCAGATCTAATAACTAGCTGAATTAACCAGCTAACCAGCTAGCTAGCCAACTGACTTCACTAGCTCACTACCTAGCTAGCCAGAGGCCTTAAATTTTTAGCTAACTAGCTAGCTACCTAGCTAACAAGCTGACTTAAATAGTTAGCTGGCAAGCAAGCTAGCTGAGTTAACAAGCTAGCTAACTAGTTAGCTTACTCATTATCTAACATGCTAGCTAGGTGACTTAATCATCTGACTTAACTCGTTAGCTAGCAAGCTGACTTAACTCGTTAGCTAACTAGCTAGCTAGCCTACTCAACCAGCTGAGACAACTCGTTTGATAACTAGCTAGCTAGCTGACTCAGCCAGCTGATTTAACCCATTAAATA
>NW_007187356.1:0-752 GCF_000164805.1 Carlito syrichta
CTCGGGGCCGTTTACTTTCTTCTGTGGCTCCAAAGCATGTTGAGCACACCTCTGTCATTGCACCTGCCATGCCCTGGTAGTGTTCTCATTGAATTTTCTGCTTTTTCCGCTGTTCCCTGAACTCTCAAGTACAGAGACTGTGTTGCTCATTCTCAGTGCTTGGTGTTAAGAAGGCATTCACAGAAACATACCCAATGCCAAACCATCCCTCCGGCAGAAGTTGGCTTGCTGTGTTTCCAAGGTTTTCTTAAGAAAATACGAGAGGCGAACATCAACAACAAAATCTCCAGAATTTATTTATAAAAAGTTGTGTATTTGTTCTTACATGTTTCAGCTTCAGTCATCTTCAAAGTGTGTGCTATTTGATGCAATCCACTGATCGAGATGCTTTTTCCGCTGCTCATAACAGATTTGAACTCATCAATTTTGATGCCTTTTAGTGCTTCTGCCCTTTTTTGTTTCATCTCTTCCACATCGGCAAAATGTTTCTCCTTGAGGGCTTTTTCCATCCGGCAAACAAAAAAAAGTCACTCAGGGTGAAATCAGGTGATTAAGGAGGGTGGGGCATGGGGCTCATGGTGTATTTTTGGTCAGAAACTGCTGAACACTTAACGTGGTGTTGGCAGGTGTGCTTGTAATCATCCATCACGAAATGGGCAAACATGTTGAAAGAATCTCCAAACACAAAAAAATTCACTGAGCCGAATGCGGCCTCTCACATTAGCTGGTACATTGATGCCAACAGGTTCTTA
>NW_007187357.1:0-3138 GCF_000164805.1 Carlito syrichta
AGAGAAAGGAGTAACACTCCAGGGAGCCAGTGACCCTGTCGTAATAACGCTGTCCTATGAAGAACTATTTCCTCTTTCCGCATCATGAGTGCTGCTCAGTAAGCCATCACCATCCCTTATAAAACAGACTGATGGTGCCAAATGCTGGTGAGGATTGGAGATACTGGAGTGTAAACAGGTACAGCCACTTGCAGGAAACCCTTTGGCAGTTTCTTAGAAAATTTTGCATATGTCTGCCTCACAACCAAGGAATTCTACTTCTAGGTATTTATTCAAGAGAAAGGAAAGCATATGTCCACAAAAAAGGTGTGTCCATACTGTATGTGGCAGCTTTATTCATAACATTGAAAGTCCCGGAACTATCTAGAGTGTCCATTATCAGAAGAGTGGTATGATACATTTTGATATATTCATAAAATGGGATACTATTCAGCTAAACCAAGAGATAATGATACATTCAACAGTGGTTGAATCTCAAAAACATTTTCAGGAAAATAAGTCAAACGAAAAAGAACACATACTCTGTGTGAAGTTCAGTATCCGTGGTGTCAGGAGGAGTAACTTAGAAAGAGGCCTGGCAATGATGGGAAGACACTGTCTTGCTTTGGATGGTGGTTACATGGGTAAATACATCTATTGAAACTCATATCACAGCGAAGTTAAGTTCTGTGTCTTTCATTGTACGTAAATTTTTGGGAGTAGTAGAAAATCAAAAAATTTTTTGGGCTTGTATTATCTTGGTAAAATATGTATAATATAGAATTTACCATGTTAACATTCTGTATTTTTTTTTGAGTCAGAGTCTCACTCTGTTGTCCAGGCTGGAGTGCAATGGCACAATCATGACAATCACAATGACTGATCATGGCTCACCATAGCCTCAACCTCTTGGGCTCAGGTGATCCTTCCACCTCAGCCACCTGAGAAACTGGGACTACAGTCATGTGCCACACGATGTCTGGCTAATTTTTAAATTTTCTGTAGAGATGAGGTCTTGCTATGTTGCCTAGGCTGGTCTTAAATTCCTGGACTCAAGTGATCCTCCCGCCTAGAACTCCCAAAGTGCTGGGATTACAGGTGTAAGCCTCCATGCCCAGTCTTGTTAACCATTTGTAAGTATACAGTTCTATGGCATTGAGTACATTCATATTCTTATGCTACATCATCAGACACTATATATAAATTTAACCTTGATTAAAAATGCAAACAGAAAATAGTGTCAGATGGGGAGGTCCCATTAATCTATAACTGAGGAATTAATCTTGTACGTATGTGAGGCTGACTGTGGCACTCGGGGCCGTTTGCTTTCTTCTGTGGCTCCAAAGCATGTTGAGCACACCTCTGTCATTGCACCTGCCATGCCCTGGTAGTGTTCTCATTGAATTTTCTGCTTTTTCCGCTGTTCCCTGAACTCTCAAGTACAGAGACTGTGTTGCTCATTCTCAGTGCTTGGTGTTAAGAAGGCATTCACAGAAACATACCCAATGCCAAACCATCCCTCCGGCAGAAGTTGGCTTGCTGTGTTTCCAAGGTTTTCTTAAGAAAATACGAGAGGCGAACATCAACAACAAAATCTCCAGAATTTATTTATAAAAAGTTGTGTATCTGTTCTTACATGTTTCAGCTTCAGTCATCTTCAAAGTGTGTGCTATTTGATGCAATCCACTGATCGAGATGCTTTTTCCGCTGCTCATAACAGATTTGAACTCATCAATTTTGATGCCTTTTAGTGCTTCTGCCCTTTTTTGTTTCATCTCTTCCACATCGGCAAAATGTTTCTCCTTGAGGGCTTTTTCCATCCGGCAAACAAAAAAAAGTCACTCAGGGTGAAATCAGGTGATTAAGGAGGGTGGGGCATGGGGCTCATGGTGTTTTTTTGGTCAGAAACTGCTGAACACTTAACGTGGTGTTGGCAGGTGTGCTTGTAAATCATCCATCACGAAATGGGCAAACATGTTGAAAGAATCTCCAAACACAAAAAAATTCACTGAAGCCGAATGCGGCCTCTCACATTAGCTGGTACATTGATGCCAACAGGTTCTTAGAACACTTGCCTGGTGGGGAATGCGTGTACTACAAGGGACCCAGTCTCCCCCCCAAAAAATTAGGTTTTTTTGGGTTCCCCCTTTAATGTGCCTGTGTGTTCCACAACTATACCAGTGAGATGGTTAGAGAAACTGCGAGCATTTAAAACCCTGAAATTGGGAGCATGCAGTATGACATTCCTGGAATGATTTCCTTCTGTGTAACATATTTGTTTTGTCTCTTTTCTTCCTTCTAGCCGGAGTCAGTTTTGGACTCCAGTGCCAACACCATGACTTAGGCACTTCCCTTCCTCCTGTGCCCAATGACTTCCAGCCTATCTTAAGATTGTCTATCTAAACAACAGAAAGGGCTGCACGACCACACAAACATTTTATTCTCCACCCTCTCCAGTTAAAACCCAGGCTGCCACTCATGGCCACTGCAGCCTTGTCCTGCTGGGCTCAGGTGATCCTTCCACCTCAGCCTTCCAAGTAGCAGGAATCACAGGTGCATGCCACCACACCAGGCTAATTTTTTTATTTATTGTATTATCTTGCCAAGTTACCCAGACTGGTTTCGAACCCCTGTACTCAGGCAGTTCTTTTACCTCTGCCTCCCAAAGTGCTGGGATTGTAGGCATGAGCCACCACACCCAGCTGGGAAGGTTTTAATCAGTAAAGATCTGACTGTGGGAGTGTGGAGGCAGATGGGGTTGCCAGGCTTAGCAAATAAAAATACAGGTTGCCAGGTTAAATTTAAATTTCAGGCAAGCGATGAATACTTTAACATTTAGGACATACAGTATTTATATTGAAAATGATTTGCAGCTTATGTGAAATTCCAGTGTACCTGGGTGTCCCAAATTTTATATGGCAACCCTGGGAGCAGAATCCTCTGAGCCGCTGGGCACCTGCCGAGGAGTCTGTGTCAGAGGAGGCTAAGAAGGGTCTGATTGGGGAAAGGTTTTACATGCCCTTTGAATAGCCTTGCTGATGAACTGGATTTGCAGAGCTAGGAACAGTACCATCTAGAGTGACTGCAATGTTTTAAATCTCAGCACCCGGTGGTGCCCTTTTGCTGAGGTGAAGATGATAGAGGCTTGTGAGTGTATTG
>NW_007187357.1:4151-5440 GCF_000164805.1 Carlito syrichta
AAATCAAAACTTGTCACATACCATTACCTTTTTCTTTTTTCCCCACCCCTTCCACTAATTATTTGGTACTTTACATTAAAGCATAAATAGTTAATAAAGTTTACTATGTTGCTTTCTTCCCAAAGGCACTCACATTTTAGTAGGGGACTAAAATATCTCCTAAATCGAGTTATATATACAAAGAATTACCAGTATTTTTGGCCACAAATGCAAATGGCCACAACCCCACTGGAGGCTCATTCAAGAGTCTGCCTTGTGTGAGCTCAAGAATCTGTGATTCTAACAAACACCCTGATCATTCTTGGGAGTTGGCAAATCTGTAAAACACTGGCTTGAGCCAAAGGATGCAAGTTGTTAATTGTTTGATTTCAGCCACATTGAGGTATGAATAAAGGAGACTTTTTAGGGACTGGAGGAGAAATAATTGCCCCTAAGTTATTTATTAACAACATAATTCAGCAAAGTCCTCTCACAGGCTTGGCAGTGTCCTGGTGCTAAAGATACTTAGTGGAACTGGGTATGAGATGAGTGCTGTATCTGACATAGGTACCCATATGGGAGAAGGATGTGTGCCTCTGCTTGGGGATTCAGGATTTTCACAGAGGACGTGGGCTGGGAAGT
The DNA here is from genome assembly GCF_000164805.1 of Carlito syrichta. Taxonomy (NCBI): domain Eukaryota; kingdom Metazoa; phylum Chordata; class Mammalia; order Primates; family Tarsiidae; genus Carlito; species Carlito syrichta. The sequence goes on from NW_007187357.1 coordinate 4,773, forward strand.
GGATCATTTGAGATGAGAAGAAGGCTGCTCGAAGGGTGGGCTCTTCCGAGAGGTGAGCAGGTATGAGGGCCAGCAGGAGGCAGGAAGGCAGGGGAGCACTGGGTTTCCATGTGGCTGGTGGGAAGGGTCGATTGGAATGAGATGAGCAGCTTTATCACCAGGAAGACAGGTGATGGTGGATGAGGGCCTGTGTGTGTGTTCTGTGTGTGAGCAACAAGCAGCGAGGAAACAGGAAGAGAGAGAAGATCACAGTTGCTTCTGGAAAGATAAGCGATACAGCAGTGTGCAGTATGCAGAATGGGGAGGTGGAGGGGCAGTGGTGGGGAGGGTGTGTGTGTGGGAGGAGGGGGTTATGAATTAAGTGGCAATGGAGAAACAAGAGGAAGGGAGGTTGGGTTAGAGCGTTTGTAGTGGAGCCGGTGAGGTTCAGTCTGGTCCTGAGGGGTGGGGGTGAGGATCGGGTTTTGGGAGCCAGCCATGGAGGCCTTCCTGCTGACAAAGTCCAGGGGGCTGAAGACCCCAGGCCACCAAGTGAACCTGGGCAGCTGAGATTCTTGCCTTTACATTCCTTTCTTAAGGAGGCTTGTAATTCTGGTTAGGGATTGTGACTAAGGTGACTTGAGCCAGAGGCCTTTTGTTTTACAAACATTTGAAGCTCATTCTCCCTG
>NW_007187358.1:0-1206 GCF_000164805.1 Carlito syrichta
CACCATTCCAGGGTCTGGGATGTTTCTCTGTTGGATGCAGAGTTCCCATGGGACCTAGCATCTTGATGAACTATATTCAGCCAGGAGAGGAGCAGAGGGGCTGGCAGAGACCCACACATGAGGCCAGTGGTCAATTCACTGACAGTTAAGGAGAGTGAGTAGTAGTACCCTGATGGCTGAAAGAGTGAGTGCTTCGTGTGGTCACTTCACTCCCAAGGGTCCTGCTGATGTTCTGAATTACATACAGATAGACTAAAATAGTTTACTAATTTTTTTTTCTTCTGGTACAAATAATTTGAATACAATTTAAGAAAATACAAAAATTTACATAAGAGAAATCATCCTTTCATTCAGATTTGACCCTTGGCAATATTCCTATATTTTTGTTAGACATGTAAATATAATCACAAATAAAGATCATATTTTATGTTCTGTTTTGTTCCCAGACTTTTTCAATCAAAATGATACCCTAAACATTTATTACATTATTTACTGTTTTTAGAAATTTTCCAGCCTTTTTGAGAAGCAATCTATTTTTTTTTGTTTTTGAGTTAGAGTCTCACGCTGTCGCCCAGACTGGAGTGCAGTGGCCGCTCCCGGCCACCGCAGCCTCGATCTGCTGGGCTCTGGCGATCCTTCCGCCTCAGCCTTCCGAGTAGCCAGAATTACACGCATGCGCTATCATGCCCGACTGATTTTTTGATATTTTGTAGAAATGAGGTCTCGCCTGCCCAGGCGGGTCTCAAACCCACGGACTCAGGCAATCCACTCACCTCAGTCTCCCAAAGGCGCGGGATTACAGGCTGAGCCACCGAGCCCGGCTGAGAAGCAATCTATTTAATGATCTCCCCATTCTTGGCATTGAGTCGGTTTGGGATTTTTTCCATTGTTTGAATTAATGATGTTGTTGGAGGCCATGCACTTCAATCTTTGTCTAAGGCTTCATTTAGTTCCTTAGGATGGATCTCTGAAAATGAAATTCGTGGACACAGGGCCTACTTTGTTTAAAGCCTTTTGATAACTGTGGTCAATTGAGTGCACCCAAATTTATACTAACAGACATATAACAGTCCATTGGTTTATGAAAATTCCTTTTCTCCATGTGCTCACCAACATTGAATAATTTAGTGAAAACAAAGCAAAAATAATTTGCAACCATATATTTGATAAAAGTTTAAAAAGTCACAAGTTTCATTAGTGTTTCTT
>NW_007187359.1:0-6501 GCF_000164805.1 Carlito syrichta
CGTACTCCGACCATCAGTGGAATATACTGGATGATTCATCCGTCATTTACTATTTTAAAACTGTTCACCTTTTCCCCAAGGCCATTAACTGTGAAAAAAATGTGGCCTCTGATTTATACTTTATTTTGCTGGTAATTTAGACTTTGGTGGTTTTCCAAAAAAACATTGGGAAATAGTTTTGGCAAACATCTTGTCAAAACGAGAATTTCTAAGTGAGATTTGAGGGTCACCACTTCTAAAAGTTCGGTTTTTATCAATTATTTATTTGGAGGGATGTTTACTCTCTGTTGGAAGGAGAGGCTGATGGAGAAGAGACAAGATGGGAATCTGACAGCAAGAGAGTGCCGGGATGGTGACAGGGTGGGGGGCCGCATGGGTGGGAGCCACTCTCACCCTTGACACCTGTCTTGGGAGGAGAGGATGTGGCATGGTAACTGATGTCTGGTGCAGGATGTCAATTGGGCATCTCTTCCCCTTCAATTATTCAGTGGTTGATTTTAAAAAACAGTTTAAAATTTGACACAATTCCTAAGTGAGTCATCACAAGTTTGCACAGAGTTCCATTTTGGAGCTGCTGCCTCACCTGCCCCCTGGGAACGAAATAGGCTGAGCACTCAGGGAAGCTTGTCAGCTCCCCCAGCAACCAGGAACCCATCTTTGATGCCATTGGAGCAACCAGAGGATGAAGGGACCCATGGGAGGGAGCAACACCCTCCCTCCTTCCGTGCTCATTTTTCTGAGTCTGTCAGCTTCCACCACTGGATTTTTTGTGTTTGATTGTTGTGCAGTCTTTATTATTTCACGAGGTGGGTGTTACACCATTCCAGGGTCTGGGATGTTTCTCTGTTGGATGCAGAGTTCCCATGGGACCTAGCATCTTGATGAACTATATTCAGCCAGGAGAGGAGCAGAGGGGCTGGCAGAGACCCACACATGAGGCCAGTGGTCAATTCACTGACAGTTAAGGAGAGTGAGTAGTAGTACCCTGATGGCTGAAAGAGTGAGTGCTTCGTGTGGTCACTTCACTCCCAAGGGTCCTGCTGATGTTCTGAATTACATACAGATAGACTAAAATAGTTTACTAATTTTTTTTTCTTCTGGTACAAATAATTTGAATACAATTTAAGAAAATACAAAAATTTACATAAGAGAAATCATCCTTTCATTCAGATTTGACCCTTGGCAATATTCCTATATTTTTGTTAGACATGTAAATATAATCACAAATAAAGATCATATTTTATGTTCTGTTTTGTTCCCAGACTTTTTCAATCAAAATGATACCCTAAACATTTATTACATTATTTACTGTTTTTAGAAATTTTCCAGCCTTTTTGAGAAGCAATCTATTTTTTTTTTGTTTTTGAGTTAGAGTCTCACTCTGTCGCCCAGACTGGAGTTCAGTGGCCGCTCCCGGCCACCGCAGCCTCGATCTGCTGGGCTCTGGCGATCCTTCCGCCTCAGCCTTCCGAGTAGCCAGAATTACACGCATGCGCTATCATGCCCGACTGATTTTTTGATTTTCTGTAGAGATGAGGTCTCGCCTGCCCAGGCGGGTCTCAAACCCGCGGACTCAGGCAATCCACTCACCTCAGCCTCCCAAAGGCGCGGGATTACAGGCTGAGCCACCGAACCCGGCTGAGAAGCAATCTATTTAATGATCCCCCCATTCTTGGCATTGAGTCGGTTTGGGATTTTTTCCATTGTTTGAATTAATGATGTTGTTGGAGGCCATGCACTTCAATCTTTGTCTAAGGCTTCAATTAGTTCCTTAGGATGGATCTCTGAAAATGAAATTCGTGGACACAGGGCCTACTTTGTTTAAAGCCTTTTGATAACTGTGGTCAATTGAGTGCCCCCAAATTTAGACTAACAGACATATAACAGTCCATTGGTTTATGAAAATTCCTTTTCTCCATGTGCTCACCAACATTGAATAATTTAGTGGAAAACAAAGCAAAAATAATTTGCAACCATATATTTGATAAGTTTAAAAAGTCACAAGTTTCATTAGTGTTTCTTTATTTTTTATTTTTTGAGTTGGAGTCTCACTCTGTCACCTAGACTGGAGTGCAGTGGCCGCTCCAGGCCACCGCAGCCTCGACCTGCTGGGCTCCGGCGATCCTTCCGCCTCAGCCTTCCCAGTAGCCGGAATTACAGGCATGCGCTACCACACCCGGCTGATTTTTTGATTTATTGTAGAGATGAGGTCTCCCCTGCCCAGGCGGGTCTCAAACCCGCGGTCTCAGGCAATCCACTCACCTCAGCCTCCCAAAGGTATGGGATTACAGGCTGAGCCACCAAGCCCGGCTAATGTTTCTTTAACTACAGAGAAAATGCCATTTTTGTTTTCTAATTTTTTTTATTTTAAAGATGTGGGGCACAATTCAGGTTTAGATATTAAAGTGTTCAGAAAATGTTTTTTTCTTTTTTGCATTTGCTTCAACTGCTTATTCAATGTTCTGAAAATATGTCATCCAATGTTACAGCTACTCACCATGTGTGACTATTAAACTTAAGTGTACGTATGATGAAATCCAATTTTAAATATAGTGTCAGTTGATCAGGGTACGTTTCCAGGGCCCCAGAAGCTGTGGTGGCTGTGACTTGGGTCTGGGCCATGAGGATGTATGCTGACCAGTGTCACCAAACTTGCTTATTTACCTATTCTTTCTCCAACACACCCTGTGCCTTTGCCTCGAATTCTCTCTGTTGACTTGAAACCAATCCAATGCAGTGGAAAGGGCAGCCAAACTTCCCCACATTATCCTGAATAGCTGGAGGCCAAGTGCCCTTCAGAGATTGGTGACCATAAGCTCAGAGGCAATGTGGAAGACAAAGTAAGTGATGTGTCTATGATATAGCAAGAAACAGAGGGGTTGTGTGTTTTCAATTGTGGATCACAGACTTTCATCCTCTTCACATATGTGCCTTTAACAGGGTTATCCCACCCTACTCTCCTAAGAGTGGGTGTGCCCTTTCTCTGGGGCCTGTGGGGTGGACTGGACTGGACTCATCCCAGGAGGCAGCATCTTCATGCATCCTGATACCATGTGGCATGTGGTCCAGCCTCCCCTTGTACCAAAGGTGCGGTCTCCTGGGACCCATCTCTTGTAACATGGAGCACTGTGGAGAAGAAAAGTTATAGACACAACTCTCCCAAGCAATGCTGGTCTGTCTGGCAGGTGGGCCCCTCTTCTGTCAGCTGGAGAACTTCAGGATGCCTTCTTAGGGAGTGGCAAGGCCACTGTAGGGGATGGAGTTCCAACAAGAACATCCTGCTCATTTATGTGTAGAGTGCTTACAGCCGGGGGTGTGTCTACCAGCTCTCTGCCAGCACGTGGCTTTGTGGGAAGGTTGACTCCTCCCCGGGACTGGTTTCTGGCATGGACTGTATTGACAATGTCTGTGCAGACCACATGGACTGTGAGGTGAAGGGCTATGGTGTGGGACAATCAGGCTCCATTCCATCTCCCATTACACTAGGTCACATGGACATCTGAGATAAAGCAGTCATCTGGCTTGTTGGGGATTTTTCAGATTTTAGTACTGAAAGTTCTGAGCCCTCAAACTCCTCCATCACAGCAAGTCAGGACCGCTAGTCACCCTTTGCATTCCAGTCAGTGTGAACTAAGTTCTTAGGGTGTTCCCAAAGAAGTGTCCTTTGCTCATTTGGTTGGCTGCAACCTAATGCTCAGGAGATAACTAAGCCACTTACCTCCCATACATTAATGTCACTTAGACAGCACTCTAGCTTTGAGTCAGGGGTGGAGGACTCTGCCCAGCAGGAGGTTTTTCAGGGCCAGGTACTAGCACCTGCTATAGGAAGAATCCCCCATATGGGTTCATGTGAGGGAGGAAGGGCAGAGAAGGTCACTGAGGGCTGAGCCCAGATATCTATGATGTCTGTCTCTGGTCTCATTGCCTGACATGGAGGAGAGTGTAGGTTTGTTTCTGATCTGAGGTTTAAATGCAGATTCAGTAGCACTGGAAGATAGAGGACCAGGGAGGAAGAGGAGCAGTATGCCCCAGAGTGAAATTCCCTAATCCCAGTCCCGGGTGTCTGAGTCATGGCCCAGGGAGGAGGCAGGCACAGGAGAAAGCCTCTTCCATATATTTACAAAGAGCTGAGAACATTGTCTCCAAGGAAATACTCTTGAGATTCTTTATGGCTTATTAAAAAGGTGGAAAGTATTAAATAGTTTTATCTGAAATCTGAAATATTCCATGAGTAGAATAAATGTTTGTCTTTATTTTTGTGATGTTGAGAGATATTTTTTATTTCCAGTGCTTGCTAATCTGTTAGTTTTCCTTAGTCAGGTAATATATCATAAATTAACAAGGGAAAGTAAACCAACAGTGGGGTTTTAGTTGCATATAATTACTTGGTGTTCCAAAGTATTTTACAATTGAGAAAATTTGTCTGAAAGTTTTGATATTTAGTGAATAGAATTTAGGGTAATTTCTGTATTTCCCCCAACTGCCTAATAGTCTTTATAACAAGGAAATGGAAGCACAGTGAGAATCCTGAACTGAAACAAAGTTACACATGAGAGTGATTAAAATGAATCTGTTTGTTTTTGATTCAATAGGAATCCAAAATAAAGTTGATCTGATTAACAAGGATCAGTAGAAAAGTTAGTGAAGATTCTCTTTCTTTGAAACTGATAAAGGCAAGGAAATAACCCTTGCAAACAATGGAGGCCTTTAATTCACAGGCTCCAACACTGAAAGTCATTGCGAAGTGGAGTTTTGGGGGTTTCAGGTTTTAATTTGAGCTGTACAAGCAGGTGCAGTGATGGAGGAAGAACTTCTGTGATTATACTGTTGCCACTCCTGGCAAATGAAATTCACCATTAATCCTACTTTATGCATTTTATCATAGAGACTCTGTCAGTGCTGACCTGTTTACTGGCATTCACTCCCTAGGTACTTCTCTTACCTTGGGACTTGGGATCCTGAGAGGGAGAAAAGAAAACAAGCAAAGGCAAGTTCAGCGTCAGATCTGAAAAACAAAAATCCAGCAAAAGAAATTCCAGCCGTGAAACAATGTGGCCAGGAACATTCTAGGAGCAAGTAGGGGTGGAAAATGCCTCTTTCAAAAGCAAAAGGCTCTGACTTCATCCCTGGTGGCCACCCAGGTGACCTGGCCCTCAGAGCAGTGTCCCTGCCCCCACCCAGTCCAGCCTCTACAGTGGACCCTGAAGGTTGCTCCAGTTTTTTTAACAGCTCTCCTGTCATGAGTAGGAAAACACATAGATGCTTCCACTTCTCTTTGTTTCATTTTTTATCTTGGGCAAAGTTTGGAGACAACAGCATCAGGAGAAAAATTTCATCATAGCAATAAAGAGAGTCAGGGTATCCATTTTTTTTGGCCCATCGGTGCTCAGGCACATCACACAGATGCTTCATGAGAGTCTTTGAGTTCAGCGAGTGAGTGTTTGGGGAAGGAGGAGAGGATGGTGCAAGGTGGGAGAAGTTCCCATGGCACATTCACCCTTGTGTTGGCCATGCTGACCTCCCTAAACATTAAATCAGATCCCTTGATATGAATGTCCCTTATATTTTTCCTGGCTAGGTCATACAAATATTCTTCATCTCAGTCTTACACATGATATATTTTCTCATTCTCACTCCTAGAAGTGACAAATAAATAGTAGAGGCACAACTCCTGTATTATTTCCTACATGAATGGACACATGAGAATCTCCTTGTTGCAATATTCTACTGCCCATGAGCAGTTTAATGAGGTGGTAAGACATGGATACTCTCTCTTATGCATCTGTAAAAAATATGAGTAGGGAAAATGAATAAAGGACACCCTCTTAAACAAATGGTGTTGGAAAGACAAGACAGTCATATACAGAAGGATGAAACTGGACCCCATTTCTCACCATACAGAAAAATCAACTCAAAATGGATTAAAGATTTAAATGTATGACCTGAAACTATAAAAGTGCTAGAAGAAAATGTAGAAAAACCTCTGCTGGACATGGTCTAGGCAAAAAATGTATAAGACCTCAAAAGCGTAGGCAACAAAACCAAAACTAAACAAATGAGACAAACTAAAAAGCTTCAGTGCAGTGGGAAAAAAGATCAACAAAGTGAAGAGAAAACTTGTTCAATGGGAGAAAATATTTGCAAAATTTCTGTTCAACAGGAGAATGATATCCAGAATATACAAAAAATTCAAATAACCCAACAGAAGAAAAAACCTAAATAACAAACAAAAAATAATTCATTAAAAAATGGGCAAAGTGTCACCCCCCCCTTGGGTCTCCTTCCACTGTGGGAGCTTTCTGTCCTCTCAATAAATCCTGCTTTCTCAAAAAAAAAAAATTAAAAATTAAAAAATGACCAAAGACATGAACAGACACATGCAAATTACCACCCACAAGTATATGAAAAACTGCTCAATATTTCTCACCATCAAGGAAATGCAAATCAAAAACACAGTGAGATATCTTCTTTCCCTAGTTTGAATGTCTATTATTAAAAAGA
>NW_007187359.1:6521-10065 GCF_000164805.1 Carlito syrichta
AAGAGAAAACTTGTTCAATGGGAGAAAATATTTGCAAAATTTCTGTTCAACAGGAGAATGATATCCAGAATATACAAAAAATTCAAATAACCCAACAGAAGAAAAAACCTAAATAACAAACAAAAAATAATTCATTAAAAAATGGGCAAAGTGTCACCCCCCCCTTGGGTCTCCTTCCACTGTGGGAGCTTTCTGTCCTCTCAATAAATCCTGCTTTCTCAAAAAAAAAAAAATTAAAAATTAAAAAATGACCAAAGACATGAACAGACACATGCAAATTACCACCCACAAGTATATGAAAAACTGCTCAATATTTCTCACCATCAAGGAAATGCAAATCAAAAACACAGTGAGATATCTTCTTTCCCTAGTTTGAATGTCTATTATTAAAAAGACAAAAAGTAACAGATTTTTGAAGATGCAGAGAAAAGGGAACTCATATACACTGTTGGTAGGAATATTGTTAGAAATGTACTGTCATTTCTATGGAAAAACAGTGTGAAACATTCTTAAAAAACTAAAAACAGAATAACGAATCAATTTAGTAATTCTACTACAGGATATCTACCTGAAGGAAAATAGATAAAACATCAAAGAAATACCTGCACTCACATGTTTGTTGCAGCCCTATTCACAAAAGCAAAGCTATAGAATCAACCTGTGTCCATCAGCGAATAAATGGGTAAAGAAAATATGGTATATATACACAATGGAATGTCACTTGGCCATGCAAAAATAAAATGATGTAATTTGCAGCAACATGGATGGAACTCTCTTGACCATTATCTTAAGTGAAATAAAGCAGAAAAAAGGACAAAAATAAAGTGTTCTCATTTATTTGTGGGAGCCAAAAAGTGTGATCACATGGAGGCTAGTGAGTGGGAAGACAGATACACTAGGAAGGGTGAGGCTGGGTAGGGGAGAGGATGAAAGAAGTGGGTTGAAACATAGAGACATACAGTGAGATAGAAGGGATACATTTGATATTCAATCACAGAATAGAGTGTACTTAACCAAAAAAGTATTGTATTTGGCTGACGGACAGCTACATATCCTGAGCTGATACCTTCATATTATGTACGTGTAACAAAATTTCACACCTACCCCATATATTCATATAAATAAAAATAAGAATAGAAGTGGAGATATGCAGGCTCACCCCACCTCCAGAAGTGATTTCTCTTCAAAATACCAGATTACCTTCTCTTTTTCTCTATGGACAATTGCTAATGACTACCATGAGCTGGATATATTTCCAGGCTCTGGGAATGCAGAAGCTCACAAGAGGTTGTGCTCAAGAGTTCAGGACATGGAAAACAGCACTGGCCCTGCTGTGTGGAGAGTTGGGAGGAGTGGAGAGCTGCTGCTGTGGGGTCCCTAGGGTTCAGCTGACTTGGCTCCATCAAGGATGTCTTCAGAGCCAAGTTGTGAGATGGCCCTGTAGGATTTGAGGGACCAGCCAGGTCATTGACCATGAAGGACTTTTTGGTTGGAGAGTCATGTGCAGGGGCTCAGCAGGCTTTGGAGGTAGAGGGGTTGTGAGGAGCAGCCGGTGGGTTCTGTGCTGGGAGGAGGTGAGCCCAGTGTTGTGAGAGGGAAGGCTGCAAGTGGGTAGGAAGGGACTGGACATGGAGGACTTGGTGTCAGTCTGAGGAGTTCACCCAAGTCTGAGGTGCAAGGAGCTCTTGAAGCCTCCTTAGTCAGGGAGTGAGGAGATGAGTTACCCTAACAGATTTTTGAATGGTGTTGTGAAGGGTAGACTCAGGGGAGGAAGGAGTTGAGGAAGAAGCTGTTCTAATGGGAGATGGCAGAGAGGATAAGGCTGACATTCTTTATGTCATTTCCTACATCTGTTACCTTGGGAGGTTACGTATATCATTGTTTTATTTTTAAAATGGAATCTTAAGCCGAGCTCAGTGGCTCAGCCTGTAATCTCGCGCCTTTGGGAGGCTGAGGTGAGTGGATTGCCTGAGCCCACGGGTTTGAGACCAGCCTGGGCAGCGAGACCTCATCTCTACAATAAATCAAAAAATCAACCAGGTGTGGTAGCGCATGCCTGTAATTCCGGCCGCTTGGAAGGCTGAGGCAGAAGGATCGCCGGAGAGCAGCAGGCGAGGCTGCGGTGGCCGTGAGCAGCCACTGCACTCCAGTCTGGGTGACAGAGTGAGACTCCAACTCAAAAGTAATAATAATAATAATAAATAAAAAAGAGCCGGGCTCAGTGGCTCAGCCTGTAATCCTGCTCCTTTGGGAGGCTGAGGTGAGTGGATTGCCTGAGCCCACGGGTTCGAGACCCGCCTGGGCAGCGAGACCTCATCTCTACAATAAATCAAAAAATCAGACGGGCGTGGTATAACACTTTTTTTCAGCTCTGAGAAATGAGAGAGCTGCCCTATGTAAAGTGGTTGATGGATGTGTCTTAGGATATTGACTAAACAGTGCTTTTTCTTCTATTTCTTGATCTACTAGGTGGGAAAACAAAGCTCTAAAAAAAAATCTCAGGGAAGTCATGATTAGAGATGGGTAAGTTAAATACATATAATAAATTAATCAGGATGGTTTTAATCACCAATGCCATTTTTTGTTTGTTTATCTAGCATAACCTAAAAGGGTGCTTTTTTTCAAAGTATGTACTGGAGAATGGACTGTGAATCAGGTTTTGAGGATGGCCTTGGTGCTTCTAAACAGATTTGGCAGAGAACAATGTGCTTAAAATGTCACTGCAGGATGCAGCTACTTGAATGACTTTGCTGCCAACAACCACAACTCAACTTTTCTTTAAAGACCACCATTTCTCTGTTACCAATCCTTCAAACAACCCTTAAAACAACCCTGCCTCTCAGTGTGCATATTTTCCCACTTTCCAGTCTCTATGCATCATCTTGCCATCCTATAGCCCCTTTTTCCCAAATGACACAATCATGCAATGCAGGAACCACTTCCGATGTTTAGAAGCAGTTAAAAGGATGTATCCTGATATTAGATGTAAAACCTGGCCCTAAAATAAAGCCTTTATTAAATACTTACTCTCAGCAGAAACAGAACAAAGCACTACTCATAGTTTATCCTTTTGTTTTTCAAAAATCTTATGCAATAATCTTATTTCCAGGTTTGTTTTTTTTTTTTTTTTGATTGGAGTCTCACTCTGTCACCCAGGTTGGAGTGTGGTGGCTATGGGCAGAGCTCAGGTGATCCTTCTGCTGCAGCCTTCCAAGTAACTGGAATTATAGGCATGTGCCCCACACCTGGCTAATTTTTTGATTTATTGTAGAGATGAGGTCTTGCCAAGTTGCTTAGGATTGTCTCAAACCCTTGGGCACCGACAATACACTCAGGTCAGTCTCCCAAAATGCTGGGATTATAGGCATGAGACACCACACCTGTCCTAGCTCCAGTTTTAAGACAACTGAGACTCAGGAAGTTGAAAGAAACAATGTCCAGGGTGTCTAATAACTAATAAGTGAAGAAATCAGGATCTGAACAGGGAGCTTGACTCCAGAGTCCTTGCTTAAATATTGTTTAAATAAAAGAAAAAGAGCCTGGT
>NW_007187360.1:0-764 GCF_000164805.1 Carlito syrichta
CTGCACTTCAATCTTTGTCTAAGGCTTCAATTAGTTCCTTAGGATGGATCTCTGAAAATGAAATTCGTGGACACAGGGCCTACTTTGTTTAAAGCCTTTTGATAACTGTGGTCAATTGAGTGCCCCCAAATTTATACTAACAGACATATAACAGTCCATTGGTTTATGAAAATTCCTTTTCTCCATGTGCTCACCAACATTGAATAATTTAGTGGAAAACAAAGCAAAAATAATTTGCAACCATATATTTGATAAAAGTTTAAAGTCAAAAGTTTCATTAGTGTTTCTTTATTTTTTATTTTTTGAGTTGGAGTCTCACTCTGTCACCTAGACTGGAGTGCAGTGGCCGCTCCAGGCCACCGCAGCCTCGACCTGCTGGGCTCTGGCGATCCTTCCGCCTCAGCCTTCCCAGTAGCCGGAATTACAGGCATGCGCTACCACACCAGGCTGATTTTTTGATTTATTGTAGAGATGAGGTCTCCCCTGCCCAGGCGGGTCTCAAACCCGCGGTCTCAGGCAATCCACTCACCTCAGCCTCCCAAAGGTATGGGATTACAGGCTGAGCCACCAAGCCCGGCTAATGTTTCTTTAACTACAGAGAAAATGCCATTTTTGTTTTCTAATTTTTTTTTATTTTAAAGATGTGGGGCACAATTCAGGTTTAGATATTAAAGTGTTCAGAAAATGTTTTTTTTCTTTTTTGCATTTGCTTCAACTGCTTATTCAATGTTCTGAAAATATGTCATCCAATGTTACAGCTACTC
>NW_007187361.1:0-727 GCF_000164805.1 Carlito syrichta
CAAATTCCTTTTCTCCATGTGCTCACCAACATTGAATAATTTAGTGGAAAACAAAGCAAAAATAATTTGCAACCATATATTTGATAAAAGTTTAAAAAGTCACAAGTTTCATTAGTGTTTCTTTATTTTTTATTTTTTGAGTTGGAGTCTCACTCTGTCACCTAGACTGGAGTGCAGTGGCCGCTCCAGGCCACCGCAGCCTCGACCTGCTGGGCTCTGGCGATCCTTCCGCCTCAGCCTTCCCAGTAGCCGGAATTACAGGCATGCGCTACCACACCAGGCTGATTTTTTGATTTATTGTAGAGATGAGGTCTCCCCTGCCCAGGCGGGTCTCAAACCCGCGGTCTCAGGCAATCCACTCACCTCAGCCTCCCAAAGGTATGGGATTACAGGCTGAGCCACCAAGCCCGGCTAATGTTTCTTTAACTACAGAGAAAATGCCATTTTTGTTTTCTAATTTTTTTTTATTTTAAAGATGTGGGGCACAATTCAGGTTTAGATATTAAAGTGTTCAGAAAATGTTTTTTTTCTTTTTTGCATTTGCTTCAACTGCTTATTCAATGTTCTGAAAATATGTCATCCAATGTTACAGCTACTCACCATGTGTGACTATTAAACTTAAGTGTACGTATGATGAAATCCAATTTTAAATATAGTGTCAGTTGATCAGGGTACGTTTCCAGGGCCCCAAAAGCTGTGGTGGCTGTGACTTGGGTCTGGGCCATGA
>NW_007187362.1:0-800 GCF_000164805.1 Carlito syrichta
TAACCATGATCGCGCCAACACACCCTGTGCTTTGCCTCGAATTCTCTCTGTTGACTTGAAACCAATCCAGTGCAGTGGAAAGGGCAGCCAAACTTCCCCACATTATCGTGAATAGCTGGAGGCCAAGTGCCCTTCAGAGATTGGTGACCATAAGCTCAGAGGCAACGTGGAAGACAAAGTAAGTGATGTGTCTATGATATAGCAAGAAACAGAGGGGTTGTGTGTTTTCAATTGTGGATCACAGACTTTTATCCTCTTCACATATGTGCCTTTAACAGGGTTATCCCACCCTACTCTCCTAAGAGTGGGTGTGCCCTTTCTCTGGGGCCTGTGGGGTGGACTGGACTGGACTCATCCCAGGAGGCAGCATCTTCATGCATCCTGATACCATGTGGCATGTTGTCCAGCCTCCCCTTGTACCAAAGGTGCGGTCTCCTGGGACCCATCTCTTGTAACATGGAGCACTGTGGAGAAGAAAAGTTATAGACACAACTCTCCCAAGCAATGCTGGTCTGTCTGGCAGGTGGGCCCCTCTTCTGTCAGCTGGAGAACTTCAGGATGCCTTCTTAGGGAGTGGCAAGGCCACTGTAGGGGATGGAGTTCCAACAAGAACATCCTGCTCATTTATGTGTAGAGTGCTTACAGCCGGGGGTGTGTCTACCAGCTCTCTGCCAGCACGTGGCTTTGTGGGAAGGTTGACTCCTCCCCGGGACTGGTTTCTGGCATGGACTGTATTGACAATGTCTGTGCAGACCACATGGACTGTGAGGTGAAGGGCTATGGTGTGGGACAATCAGGCT
>NW_007187363.1:0-800 GCF_000164805.1 Carlito syrichta
CAGTGGAAAGGGCAGCCAAACTTCCCCACATTATCCTGAATAGCTGGAGGCCAAGTGCCCTTTCAGAGATTGGTGACCATAAGCTCAGAGGCAATGTGGAAGACAAAGTAAGTGATGTGTCTATGATATAGCAAGAAACAGAGGGGTTGTGTGTTTTCAATTGTGGATCACAGACTTTCATCCTCTTCACATATGTGCCTTTAACAGGGTTATCCCACCCTACTCTCCTAAGGGTGGGTGTGCCCTTTCTCTGGGGCCTGTGGGGTGGACTGGACTGGACTCATCCCAGGAGGCAGCATCTTCATGCATCCTGATACCATGTGGCATGTGGTCCAGCCTCCCCTTGTACCAAAGGTGCGGTCTCCTGGGACCCATCTCTTGTAACATGGAGCACTGTGGAGAAGAAAAGTTATAGACACAACTCTCCCAAGCAATGCTGGTCTGTCTGGCAGGTGGGCCCCTCTTCTGTCAGCTGGAGAACTTCAGGAAGCCTTCTTAGGGAGTGGCAAGGCCACTGTAGGGGATGGAGTTCCAACAAGAACATCCTGCTCATTTATCTGTAGAGTGCTTACAGCCGGGGGTGTGTCTACCAGCTCTCTGCCAGCACGTGGCTTTGTGGGAAGGTTGACCCCTCCCTGGGGTTGGTTTCTGGTATGGACTGTATTGACAATGTCTGTGCAGACCACATGGACTGTGAGGTGAAGGGCTATGGTGTGGGACAATCAGGCTCCATTCCATCTCCCATTACACTAGGTCACATGGACATCTGAGATAAAGCAGTCATCTGACTTGTTGGGGAT
>NW_007187364.1:0-987 GCF_000164805.1 Carlito syrichta
TGTTTTCATTGTGGATCACAGACTTTCATCCTCTTCACATATGTGCCTTTAACAGGGTTATCCCACCCTACTCTCCTAAGGGTGGGTGTGCCCTTTCTCTGGGGCCTGTGGGGTGGACTGGACTGGACTCATCCCAGGAGGCAGCATCTTCATGCATCCTGATACCATGTGGCATGTGGTCCAGCCTCCCCTTGTACCAAAGGTGCGGTCTCCTGGGACCCATCTCTTGTAACATGGAGCACTGTGGAGAAGAAAAGTTATAGACACAACTCTCCCAAGCAATGCTGGTCTGTCTGGCAGGTGGGCCCCTCTTCTGTCAGCTGGAGAACTTCAGGAAGTCTTCTTAGGGAGTGGCAAGGCCACTGTAGGGGATGGAGTTCCAACAAGAACATCCTGCTCATTTATCTGTAGAGTGCTTACAGCCGGGGGTGTGTCTACCAGCTCTCTGCCAGCACGTGGCTTTGTGGGAAGGTTGACCCCTCCTTGGGGTTGGTTTCTGGTATGGACTGTATTGACAATGTCTGTGCAGACCACATGGACTGTGAGGTGAAGGGCTATGGTGTGGGACAATCAGGCTCCATTCCATCTCCCATTACACTAGGTCACATGGACATCTGAGATAAAGCAGTCATCTGACTTGTTGGGGATTTTTCAGATTTTAGTACTGAAAGTTCTGAGCCCTCAAACTCCTCCATCACAGCAAGTCAGGACCGCTAGTCACCCTTTGCATTCCAGTCAGTGTGAACTAAGTTCTTAGGGTGTTCCCAAAGAAGTGTCCTTTGCTCATTTGGTTGGCTGCAACCTAATGCTCAGGAGATAACTAAGCCACTTACCTCCCATACATTAATGTCACTTAGACAGCACTCTAGCTTTTGAGTCAGGGGTGGAGGACTCTGCCCAGCATGAGGTTTTTCAGGCCAGGTACTACCCCCTGCTATAGGAAAATCCCCCCATATGGGTTCATGTGAGGGAGGAAAGGCAGAGAAG
>NW_007187365.1:0-731 GCF_000164805.1 Carlito syrichta
AGTTCCAACAAGAACATCCTGCTCATTTATCTGTAGAGTGCTTACAGCCGGGGGTGTGTCTACCAGCTCTCTGCCAGCACATGGCTTTGTGGGAAGGTTGACCCCTCCCTGGGGTTGGTTTCTGGTATGGACTGTATTGACAATGTCTGTGCAGACCACATGGACTGTGAGGTGAAGGGCTATGGTGTGGGACAATCAGGCTCCATTCCATCTCCCATTACACTAGGTCACATGGACATCTGAGATAAAGCAGTCATCTGGCTTGTTGGGGATTTTTCAGATTTTAGTACTGAAAGTTCTGAGCCCTCAAACTCCTCCATCACAGCAAGTCAGGACCGCTAGTCACCCTTTGCATTCCAGTCAGTGTGAACTAAGTTCTTAGGGTGTTCCCAAAGAAGTGTCCTTTGCTCATTTGGTTGGCTGCAACCTAATGCTCAGGAGATAACTAAGCCACTTACCTCCCATACATTAATGTCACTTAGACAGCACTCTAGCTTTGAGTCAGGGGTGGAGGACTCTGCCCAGCAGGAGGTTTTTCAGGGCCAGGTACTAGCACCTGCTATAGGAAGAATCCCCCATATGGGTTCATGTGAGGGAGGAAGGGCAGAGAAGGTCACTGAGGGCTGAGCCCAGATATCTATGATGTCTGTCTCTGGTCTCATTGCCTGCCATGGAGGAGAGTGTAGGTTTGTTTCTGATCTGAGGTTTAAATGCAGATTCAGTAGCACTGG
>NW_007187366.1:0-644 GCF_000164805.1 Carlito syrichta
TACTGTCCATTCCATTCGGTGTTTTCCATTCCATTCCAATCCATTATTCTCCATTCCATTCCATTCCAAACTGTTACTCTCTATTCCATTCCATTCCCTTACTCTCCTTTTCATTCCATTCCATTCCTTTACACTTCATTCCATTCCTTTACACTTCATTTCATTTTGTTTCATTGCCTTACTCTCCATTCCATTCCATTCCATTACTTTAAGTTACTCTCCATTCTATTCCATTCTTTTGCATTCCATTCCATTCCATTCTATTTCGTTACTCTCTATTCCATTCCATTCCATTCCATTCTATTTCGTTACTCTCTATTCCATTCCATTCCATTCCATTCTATTTCGTTACTCTCTATTCCATTCCATTCCATTTCCGTTGCATTCTTTTACGCTCCACTCCTTTTCATTCCATTCCATTCCGTTATTCTTCATTCATCCCATTGCATTCCGTTCCGTTACTCTCCATTCGATTCAATTCGATTCCATTTCATTCCATTCCATTTCACTGCATTCCATTCCTTTCCTTTCAGTTCCATTGCATTCCTTTCAATTACTCTCCATTCCATTCCGTTACTCTCCATTCCATTCCAATCCGTTCCATTCCTTTCCATTCCCGTCTGTTACTCTCCATTCTGTTCCTT
>NW_007187367.1:0-808 GCF_000164805.1 Carlito syrichta
CATGCAAGTACCCCTGCTAATGAGACATGCCACTCTCTCCCCTAGCACTCTCTCCCCTAGCACTCTCTCCCCTCAACTGACAACCCACCCCACCACCAACAGTTTCCCATTATGGCCAGTCACTTTCTTATAGCATTATAATTGTTCAAGTTCCTCTTATGAGTGAGAACATATGGAACACTGTTCTTTGTTTCTGTGATAAATCGCTGAGTATGTTCGACTCCAAATCCATCCAGGTTGCTGCAAAATCCATATATTTTTTGTTCTTTCTGGGTTCATAATATTCCATTGTGTATATGGGCCACATTTTTTTAATCCAGTTCAGCTTTGATGGACAACATGGTTGTTTCCGTGTTTTTGCTATTGTGAATAGAGCTGCAACAAACATGTGTATAGGTATCTTCTTGTAGAATAATGTGAGTTCCTTTGGAACTGGAAACCCATTCCTACTTGGAAACCTAAAGGCTAATACCTTAAGAAATAAGATAGATAAGTGGGACCTCATCAAATTAATGAGCTAATACAAAGCAAAATTAATCATCAAAAGAGCAAGGAGACAGCCCACAGTATGGGAAAAATATTAGCCAACTGTAAATCTGACAAAGGCCTAATAGCTAGGATCTACAAAAAACTCAATTGCACCAAAGAGAAAAAAAACAAACAGCCCCTTTAAAAAGTGGGCAAAAGACATGAATAGACAGTTTTCAAAGAAGATATACAGGCAGCCAACAGACACATAAAAAAGTGCTCAGTCTCACTCATCATCAGAAAAATGCAAATCAAATCACACTGAGATACCACCTAACCC
>NW_007187368.1:0-788 GCF_000164805.1 Carlito syrichta
TTTTTTAAACAGTATGATTTGGCTGGGCTCAGTGGCTCAGCCTGTAATCCCAGCACTTGAGAGGCTCAGGCGAGTGGATTGCCTGAGCCCGTGGTTTCGAGACCCACCTAGGCAACTTGGCAACTCCTCATCTCTACAATAAATAAAAAATTAGTTGGGCATGGTAGCACGTATCGTTAGGAAGGCTGAGGTGGAAGGATCGCTGAAGCCCAACAGGTCAAGGCAGCGGTGGCTGGGAGGATGTCATTACATTCCAGTCTGGGTGACAGAGTGAGACTCCAAGTCAAAAAAATAAAAAATAAAAAAATAGAATAGTATGATTTAATTTTGTTTGCAAGTCTAGTGTCTGTCTAACATGTTATCTTTGATCTTTTCTCATATTTTAATCTTTTGCATTAGAAATAACTCCCTCCCTGTTTTATTTTATGCCCTCTGGTTCAATGTTAACTACATGCAAAGGGACTGTTTTGTTTTCTGGATACCCTTAGCCTTATGACAGCAATCTGAATTTGTATGGAAGATTATAGTATCAGAAGGAGTTGGCATTCAAGTAAAGATATTTAAATTTTTCTTCTTTTCATTGTATACTTGAAGTTAATCTTTTCAGAGATGACAGAATGACCATTATTTCTAAAAGTTGAGCAAGTAGTTTTGACTGACATGGTTGAAATGAACACAAATGCATCTATTATACAATTTTCTTGTGCAATTAAAAGAAAGTTAATTCAAGATGACTTAAGCAATACAAAAAAGAGATGTTACTCCATATTACATGGAATCTTGAGGTA
>NW_007187369.1:0-763 GCF_000164805.1 Carlito syrichta
ACTCCTCATCTCTACAATAAATAAAAAATTAGTTGGGCATGGTAGCACGTATCGTTAGGAAGGCTGAGGTGGAAGGATCGCTGAAGCCCAGCAGGTCAAGGCAGCGGTGGCTGGGAGGATGTCATTACATTCCAGTCTGGGTGACAGAGTGAGACTCCAAGTCAAAAAAATAAAAAATAAAAAAATAGAATAGTATGATTTAATTTTGTTTGCAAGTCTAGTGTCTGTCTAACATGTTATCTTTGATCTTTTCTCATATTTTAATCTTTTGCATTAGAAATAACTCCCTCCCTGTTTTATTTTATGCCCTCTGGTTCAATGTTAACTACATGCAAAGGGACTGTTTTGTTTTCTGGATACCCTTAGCCTTATGACAGCAATCTGAATTTGTATGGAAGATTATAGTATCAGAAGGAGTTGGCATTCAAGTAAAGATATTTAAATTTTTCTTCTTTTCATTGTATACTTGAAGTTAATCTTTTCAGAGATGACAGAATGACCATTATTTCTAAAAGTTGAGCAAGTAGTTTTGACTGACATGGTTGAAATGAACACAAATGCATCTATTATACAATTTTCTTGTGCAATTAAAAGAAAGTTAATTCAAGATGACTTAAGCAATACAAAAAAGAGATGTTACTCCATATTACATGGAATCTTGAGGTAAAAAGATCCCAGGGTTTTTTATTGCAGAGGCTGAATTTTGTCTTTCCTGACTTGGGTAATTTTATCTCTCTGTTCTGACATTCTCAGCATTTTTGCT
>NW_007187370.1:0-806 GCF_000164805.1 Carlito syrichta
GGCATGGTAGCACGTATCGTTGGAAGGCTGAGGTGGAAGGATCGCTGAAGCCCAGCAGGTCAAGGCAGCGGTGGCTGGGAGGATGTCATTACATTCCAGTCTGGGTGACAGTGAGACTCCAAGTCAAAAAAATAAAAAATAAAAAAATAGAATAGTATGATTTAATTTTGTTTGCAAGTCTAGTGTCTGTCTAACATGTTATCTTTGATCTTTTCTCATATTTTAATCTTTTGCATTAGAAATAACTCCCTCCCTGTTTTATTTTATGCCCTCTGGTTCAATGTTAACTACATGCAAAGGGACTGTTTTGTTTTCTGGATACCCTTAGCCTTATGACAGCAATCTGAATTTGTATGGAAGATTATAGTATCAGAAGGAGTTGGCATTCAAGTAAAGATATTTAAATTTTTCTTCTTTTCATTGTATACTTGAAGTTAATCTTTTCAGAGATGACAGAATGACCATTATTTCTAAAAGTTGAGCAAGTAGTTTTGACTGACATGGTTGAAATGAACACAAATGCATCTATTATACAATTTTCTTGTGCAATTAAAAGAAAGTTAATTCAAGATGACTTAAGCAATACAAAAAAGAGATGTTACTCCATATTACATGGAATCTTGAGGTAAAAAGATTCCAGGGTTTTTTATTGCAGAGGCTGAATTTTGTCTTTCCTGACTTGGGTAATTTTATCTCTCTGTTCTGACATTCTCAGCATTTTTGCTTTAGTTCCTGGGCAACCTTTCTTGAGGTCTTGAAGTAGCTGCAAAAGCTCTAGGCATATCAGCCTTGTATAGCAATGGCAG
>NW_007187371.1:0-1098 GCF_000164805.1 Carlito syrichta
ATACAAAAAGAGATGTACTCCATATTACATGGAATCTTGAGGTAAAAAGATTCCAGGGTTTTTTATTGCAGAGGCTGAATTTTGTCTTTCCTGACTTGGGTAATTTTATCTCTCTGTTCTGACATTCTCAGCATTTTTGCTTTAGTTCCTGGGCAACCTTTCTTGAGGTCTTGAAGTAGCTGCAAAAGCTCTAGGCATATCAGCCTTGTATAGCAATGGCAGACACTTTAAAAAGAATACCCCCTATCTCACGTATCTGTTCAATGGTTAAGAAGTCTTATCAAGAAACCTGTCAGCAGACTTTCCCTCCTGTCTTGTCGACCAAAATTTCAATCAGATCAATTTCTAATTCATACAGGGGCAGTAACCACAAACTTACTGTGGTTTGGCTAGATAAAACAATAATAAGTGCCTGGAGTAGGCAAGGAGCACAGCTTCTTCTGATGTACACATCTCTTGTTTAATTAGATTAGACCAGGTCTCTGGAAGGGGGGGATGCTCTTTTATAGGCATCATTAGTATCTTTCATGTTATTTTAATTGCAAGCAATTTTAGTGGGGGAGGGGAGTGAAATTTGACCAGTTACTCTGCTTTACAAAGTTAATATTTTTCTGGAAGAATTGATGACTTTGTACTGCTGAATCAGTATATACACTCTATAGAAGGTAATTATGCTTCACAGAATATTACATTGCCTAGCATTCATTAAAAACAACTTCTCTAACTTCTTTATAAGGTTCTTGTTTCTCCACTTGATTTATGAGTTTTTCTTTAGAAACTTCAGGCATATCAATTGTGAAAAAAATAACCAAGACATCATGAATTAAAACTGAAATTAGATTGCAGCATAAGTTATAGGGAAAAAAGATCAGCATCTGGGATTGACTTTTTATATTTTTTTTAGAAAATTACCTGACACTTGACAGATGTCAGGAGTAAAATAGGCCAGTAAAACAATGAGAAAACATCAAAAGTGTATTTTCAGAGGGTTTAATGACAATCTAAGAGTATAGATAAGTGCTCACATTCTGGCTAGCTGCACTGTACATTTATGGCAAATTTGTAAAATTTGAAAATAACTAAGCAATCCTATCTTAT
>NW_007187372.1:0-1767 GCF_000164805.1 Carlito syrichta
TATTTATGAGAATGAAACAGGGGATTCTGCTGAAACTTTCAAAGAAAAGGATTAAGTAGACTTGTTTCAAATCACCCAAAGGAAAAAATATGCAGGCATTAAAAACCAAATTTCAAACAATTTAGCAATCTGAACACGTTTATATCATAATGTTGAGTAAGAAAATATGGAAACTGACTACATTTAATCCCAATCCTGAAAAAAATTTTATACATATATATATAATTATATATGCATGTATGTGTGTATTTAAAAAATGAAACTTCTGATGATCACTAAGCCTGACCCCCTCGAGTAACTAGACACAGTGTAGTTGTCACCGTGGTGTGTGTGTGTGTGTGTGTGTGTGTGTGTGTGTGTGTGTGTGTGTGTGTGTGTGTGTGTGGAAAGTCCCAGGACCATCTGTCTTCCCTCAAGCCATCATGACAGTTTCATTGGTATAAATGGGCATCCTGGGACTTGTGGATGAGGGGAACAGAGACCTGCTCTGTCATTGCAGAAAGAGGAAGATGTCCTCATGCTGCCCGATGACTCAGAGCATCTTATTGTTTGGTGGAAATCTTTCCAAAAATTTGTTTCATAGCCAAGATATCAATATATGTATGCTTATTTTAAAAAACACGAATGCCATTAAGGGGCTTTTGTCTGAGACCTGAACCTGGTGACTAGAGTTGAGGGTGTGGGGATAGGAAGGACCCAGCCATCACAAGTGGACAAAAATGAAGGCTGGAGATGTGGTCCATCACCTATGAGCCACATCTTAGGTGGGTTCAATTGCGCTGACATCTTCAGGACTGAGTGTGTTTACAGGAGATGATTTTTCATCTCTGATGGGCCTAGAGTATGGATTTTCTTAGTTTTACTTGTCACACTGTCATGGCAGTCTCTGTCAGAGTGGGGCAGCTTCAAGCTTGCATCAGTGTACAATGTGAGTGCTTCTGCACACGACCCCACCTGTTCACTCCACAATGACTTGCACAGGTGGAATGCACACACAGGAATCATGGATGATTTTAAAAGGACATTCTGGAATTAGACAAGATTACCAAAAGCTGATTTAATTAACTTTGTGACTCAAGGTGAAAATTATTCCAAAAATATTTGCACTATTACTTTTTACTTTTCTATCTCATTTTTTAAAATGCCAAAAATTCACATAAGCATAAAGAAAGAAGAAACACTAATCAGTAGTATCCCATCATTTAATATTTTTGTCAATTCCTCTCCAGGTTTGTTCAGCATAGTCACATGGATAAATATAGAGACATAGCTATTCCAGGGGGAACCTCTCCAAAACAGGAATTCATTTATTAAAAATTATGTATTCGCCCCACTCAGTGGCTCAGCCTGTAATCCTGAGCTTTGGGAGGCCGAGGTAAGTGGATTGCCTGAGCCCGCGGGTTCGAGACCCACCCGGGCAACTTGGCAAGACCTCATCTCTACAATAAATCAAAAAATTAGCCGGGCGCAGTAGCGTACATCTGTAGTTCCAGCTACTTGGAAGACTGAGGTGGAAGGATCGCCGGAGTCCAGCAGGTCAAGACTGTGGTGGCAGGGAGTGGCCACTGCACTCCAGTCTGGGCAACAGAGTGAGACTCCAACTCTAAAAAAAAAGTATTCATTTCCACATGTTTAAACTTCAGTCACCTTCACAGTACTTTCCATTTTCTGCAATACACCTATCGAGATGTTTTTTCCACTGCTCAAAACTGTTTTTGAACTCATCAATTTGATGCCTTTTAGTGCTTCTGTGGTTTTTTGTTTGAC
>NW_007187372.1:3029-4007 GCF_000164805.1 Carlito syrichta
TTTCCCGGAGTTTTCATGGATGGAAAGTCAAAATTAGTGTCCTTGCTGGGGCAAGGTCATTTCTGAGGGACTCGGAACAGAGTCAAGGTGTGAAATGAGGCAACGTGGAGAGGGAGTCACCTCAGGGGGCTCTTTAGGGCCCTGCTTCCCTTGCTGGAGTAGGAATCCCATTGTTTAAAGATAACAGAGCCACTTTAGACCAAGCATATACAACTCACAGCCTGCAGGCCTCATGCAACCCAGGACAGCTAGTCGTGCAGCTCCAGAAACTCTTTAAACATTATGTGTTTTTTAGTGTTTATTTTCTTCATGACCCCATGCATAGTTCCATTTTGAAGTTCACAAGGATGGCTTATCTATGGCATCACTTTGGGGCAGCACATACATTTATGAGCAGCTGTTTTCAATCATGAACCCCTCGAGGAGTAAAATTCAAGCAAATATTTCTGAAGAGCACCTTTTGAGAACCAAACAAGAATTACTGCTCCTGGGTGTGAGAGACAATAAGTGACCTGTCTCCACTGTAGCAGGGAGAGCTATTTTCTGAAAGCCTGGGCCAGCAGGCTTATGTCCCTGAGTGGCAGCCTCGGGTTGTCCCATGGGATTATCCAAGCAGAATCCATAGAAGGTCCCGGGCAGATAAGCATATTCCAAGGCAGAAGAGTCCTGTGTCCTGGGCCCTGATTCAAACTGGATGGGGCCACTTTGAATGCATATGTTGGGACTGCTATTCCGTTCCCATGGTGCATGTGTTGGGACTGCTGTTCCCAAAACCCCAGACACACTGGGGGTGGTGCCAGGAAAAGTTCTCAGCCCACAGGGCCTCCCTGCAAGGTGAGCTTGCCTGCTTGTCTTTCTGGGTGTTTTAGACTTTTGACTTGTTCTTACTTCCTTTCTTTTCTTTTCCTTTTCTTTCTTTCTTTCCTCTCTCCCTCCCTTCCTCCTCTCACCGTCCCTCCCTCCCTCCCTCCTTCTCTC
>NW_007187372.1:5274-6437 GCF_000164805.1 Carlito syrichta
CATCTACGTGGTCTGTTCACTCTAAAAAGGTTTTGTACCAGGGCCATTTTGTAGACATCATTGAAAAGTCATGAAGCAAAAAAAGGGGGCTTCAAGGAAGGATGAGAACACTCAGCCTGGAAGAAGCCATCAGGGTTCCAGGAATTCCTACCATTGCTGTTTATGATTTTTATTTAGCTATTTGTTTGTTTTAAAATTCTCCTTTGAGAAATTAATTGCAAGCGTTTAAAACAAATTCTTGGTTTTCAAAAAACGTGACCAAGAAAATATGTAATAATCTGTACCCTCAAACAGCCCAATGGGACAGACTTTAAATAACTAAAGCAAATTAAGGTTTCATGGTTTAAAATTTAAATAATAATAATAAAAATAATAAAATAAAATAGTCAAAAGTTCTGTATGCAGAGGCAAAAAAAATATTTATTTCACTACTTTGCAAACAAGAATATATCCTATAGAATGTTAAATGCCTAACTCCGGAGGCTTAACTCAGGACTATGAATACCAAATTCCCAATTATATAAAGCCTCTGAAGTTCTTAAAAACTGAAACATTAAGAAAAAAAAGAAAAATAACTTCAAAATGAACACCAGCCAAAGAAAAGGTAAACAGACCTATTGGCAGTTGCCACTAAAAACAAAGCTCCAGTCACCCAAAAGAGGCCTGATAAGAATAAACCTGCTAAGGGGGATGGTGTCAACCACTATGAATGTGGCCAACTTGGGCACTTAAAGCACAATTGCTCTTAAACCCCAGGACTTTGTCCAACAACCGGATTAAAAAGTCACTGAAAGAGATGGTGCGGCCTCTCCTGAAGAGGGGGGTACACCTAGCTTCGTGATGGTGGCTGTTGATTGAAGGGGGAGGGTCACGGCCCAATGCAGTGTTTTGTTTGCCATCAACCCAGAAAATCCTTAGGTCTATATAAATGTGACTGGGATCCAAATTCATTTCTTAATTAATACCAAGGCTAAGGTTTTAGCCCTTGTGCTCATACTGAACTTCTTACTCCTAAAACCTGCTCTCTAGTGGAATTAAAGGTGTTACCAAAGTTAAATGTTTCACCTAACAGTTACTAAAAGGTGAATTCAAATTATAACTGTAAAAGGTTATCTATAAATAAATAAAAAGGGAAAGCAAAAGCAAAGAAAAAATATAAAGAG
>NW_007187373.1:0-1331 GCF_000164805.1 Carlito syrichta
CCCTATGGAATATTGAAAATGGCATAAGAACATCTTCAATTTGCCCAATTAAACTACTTTTTACCTATCTTTTGTTATTGGTGCATTCTTAGTTGCCCAAGTTTCAAGTTTACAGATCCCTAAGTCACCTGAAGTTATTGTCCATCTAGTCTACCCTTTGACAATGACATATAGAGCTGCTAAAATCTTTTTTGTATTGTTGTAAGAGAGACTTTTTAAAGAAAAAAAGTAGCTGTCCCCAACTTGAACATCTTTCCTACTTTCACATATTTTATGTTTGTTTCTTATTCACAACCACTATATTTTCTCTCTCATTGCAGTATTTTTCTTCTAGTCAATCTAGAAACATCTTTCCTTATGACATTACTTACAGTATAGGATTAAAATTTTATTATATTTATATATAGTATTATATATTTAATACATTTTATTTCATTCTTTTTAATAGTATTGCATTAAAGCACTGATAATTAACAACTATTTCTTTTTTTATATTCATTAAACAGTATTTTCTTTTGAACTGATAGGCAATTACATAGTGGCTAAGTGCAATTTATTTCTGTATTACATCTTTAGTATTTTTGCATAAACAGACTGTAAAAGTAATCTGAAAATTTAGGTTCTCAGAATTTAGAAGAGAAAAACAAAAACAATAGATTGAAACTAAGATGCATATGTGCTATCTCTAAATGTACAGATATATATGTTTTTTTCTGTTAGGTATCTGCTCGTTTTAATATGTGATAATGTCATTTTGTCTTGCACATGTAAAGCTTAACTATAATCGTCTTTTATGTTAAAAATGACAATTACTGTATTCTGTGTATGTTCTGCTTTAAACTCACACATATATTTCACCACTTGCCTTTTGATCTTATGTCTGTGTTTTAAAAACAATTCAGCATCATTTACACAATTTATATTGTGGCTACACTATATACTTAATAATTTATCATCACTGATTTCCCCCATGTTTTAGTAACAAATTGTTTTTTTTTAATTATTTTTGCTCGCTAGGTGAGTAAATCAATTTAATGAATGACCATTAAATAAGATAAATAAGTTTTTTTACATTTTATATTTAAAACATGACTTATTTTTTATCGATACAATTGCATCAAAATTAATGGTTACTCTTTTCTAAATACCGAATTTATCCTTCAGTGACAAATAATGTTTACAAAGTCTGTGTTTATTCAAAATTTGCATTTTCAATTTGTCATTTGGAGCAATTGAAAAGAAAAGGGAGCTCTTTTATTTTTTTCCAATTGATACTTGCTTTACTGTCAGTAAGCAGCTATGAGTATGTTATTTTTGTGCTTATAAGAAAG
>NW_007187374.1:0-853 GCF_000164805.1 Carlito syrichta
TGAGAATTTATTGTTTTGAGTTGGAGTCTTTTTCAGTAGCCAGGCTGCAGTGCAGTGGCACTCTCATGGTCACCCCGTGTCAACCTGCTGAGCTATGGTGATCCTGCTGCCTCAAACTTCAAGGTACACAGAACTACAGGTGCCCTACCACCCCTGGCTAATTTTTAAATTTTATTGTAGACAGGAGGTCACGCCAATTTGCCTGGGGTGTTCTCAAGCCCTCAGGCAGAGGCAATCCAGTCGCCTTGGCCTCCGAAACTGCTGGGATGACAGGCGGCACTACTGAGCCCGCCCTCAGCTGAGAATGAAAAAATAACACATCAAGGGGATATTAATTGGCATTAAATAAATGAATAAGCAGTAGGAAGATGAGCTTTTAAAAATATCACAGTTCTCTCTAAAATTCAAATATGTTTAGAATGGATCATATTTAATTGTATATATTGTTTCTCCAGAGGCTCGCTAGTAGCTAAAAAAAGAAATACAAAGAAAACAAAAGGGATGTGGAGTTTGCTGGACAGACACTACCATGTGCATTTCAAAGTGGTATTCTTAAAGTCGTGAACAACTGACCTTTTGACCCCAAACAGTAAGGAAAGCATGCACTCTCCCTGCCACATGGAAATCTTGGAAATGATTCTAGTAATTTACACTCATACTTTTGATAACTTTTGTAGATTAGGTGTATGATATTAATTTAATGATTTTGCTTTTTATTGCACATACTATTTGGGATCCCACCTCCCTGTCATTTACAATCCCATGCCATTGGGTTTTATCCTCCTAGTTTTATATTGGGTGCTAACTCTGATACCAAGGAAAAACAGTAAAATAGTTTCTCAAAAAATTAAAA
>NW_007187375.1:0-855 GCF_000164805.1 Carlito syrichta
TGGGTTTTATCCTCCTTAGTTTTATATTGGGTGCTAACTCTGAATACCAAAGGAAAACAGTAAAATAGTTTCTCAAAAAATTAAAAACAAAGCTATTATTTGATCCAGAAATCCCACATTAGGGTATATATATATATATACATATATATGTATATACATATGTATATACATATGTATATACATATATATGCATATATATATTCAAAAAATAAAATAAAATCAGTACCTAAAAGCAATATCAGCACTCGTACACTCATTGCAGCTTTATTTTCAATAGTAAAGACTTGGAAATAATCTAAGTGTCCACCAATGAATGAACCAATAAAGAACATGCAACACATATATGCACGGGAGCGCGTGCGTGCGCGCACACACACAGTGGAAAACTGTTTAGCATAGATTTTAAAAATAAGAAAATATTTTCTTATGTGTGATTACGTGGGTGAACCTGCAGGACATCATACTAAGTAAAAAATGAAAGAAAAAGCTAAAATTATAGAAGAAAAGGATAGAATGGTGATTGCCAGCAGCTGGTGGAGAGGCATAGGAATGGGAAGATGTTCTTCAAATGTGCTCACTCATCAGTGGACCTTGGACAACTACTTTAATACTATAAGAAAATGATTGAGAGTAGCATGAAACTGGGGAAGGTAGTGGGGCAGGGAGGTGGGATTTAAAGTAGTAGAAATGGGGAAGGGTGGGACACCTTATCAATAAGGGTACCTGCACAATAAATATTTGTGTACCTAACTCTGAATTGCACCCCACAGTGTTGAAATTAAAAAAAAAAAAATGTTAAAAAAGTAGTTAGCCGGGCTCGGTGGCTCAGCCTGTAATCCTACGCCTTTGGGAGGC
>NW_007187376.1:0-837 GCF_000164805.1 Carlito syrichta
CTTTAATACTATAAGAAAATGATTGAGAGTAGCATGAAACTGGGGAAGGTAGTGGGGCAGGGAGGTGGGATTTAAAGTAGTAGAAATGGGGAAGGGTGGGACACCTTATCAATAAGGGTACCTGCACAATAAATATTTGTGTACCTAACTCTGAATTGCACCCCACAGTGTTGAAATTAAAAAAAAAAAAATGTTAAAAAAGTAGTTAGCCGGGCTCGGTGGCTCAGCCTGTAATCCCACGCCTTTGGGAGGCTGAGGTGAGTGGATTGAGCCCGCGGGTTCGAGACCCACCTGGGCAGCGAGACCTCATCTCTACAATAAATCAAAAAATCAGCCGGACATGGTAGCGCATGCCTGTAATACCGGCTACTTGGAAGACTGAGGCGGAAGGATTGCTGGAGCCTAGCAGGTCAAGGCTGCGGTGGCCGGGAGCGGACACTGCACTCCAGTCTGGGCGACAGAGTGAGACTCCAACGCAAAAAAAAAAAAAGAAAGTTGAAATTTAGTATGGTAAGTTCTCTGGTTATCTGAGATCTTACAACTTTTAAAAATACATTGAGAAAGCTGGGCTCAGTGGCTCAGCCTGTAATCCCGCGTTTTGGGGAAGCTGAGGTGAGTTGATTGCCTGAGCCCGTGGGTTCGAGACCCTCCTGGGCAACGTGACAAGACCTCATCTCTACAATAAAGTAAAAAAGAAAAAAAAAATCAGCCGGCGTGGTAGCGCGCGCCTATAGTTCCAGCTACTTAGAAGGCTGAGGCGGAAGGATCGCTGGAGCCCAGCAGTGAGGCTGCAGTAGCCGGGAGCGGCACTGCACTCCAGTCTGGGCGACAAAGTGA
>NW_007187377.1:0-1048 GCF_000164805.1 Carlito syrichta
GTTAAAAAAGTAGTTAGCCGGGCTCGGTGGCTCAGCCTGTAATCCCACGCCTTTGGGAGGCTGAGGTGAGTGGATTGAGCCCGCGGGTTCGAGACCCACCTGGGCAGCGAGACCTCATCTCTACAATAAATCAAAAAATCAGCCGGACATGGTAGCGCATGCCTGTAATACCGGCTACTTGGAAGACTGAGGCGGAAGGATTGCTGGAGCCTAGCAGGTCAAGGCTGCGGTGGCCGGGAGCGGACACTGCACTCCAGTCTGGGCGACAGAGTGAGACTCCAACGCAAAAAAAAAAAAAGAAAGTTGAAATTTAGTATGGTAAGTTCTCTGGTTATCTGAGATCTTACAACTTTTAAAAATACATTGAGAAAGCTGGGCTCAGTGGCTCAGCCTGTAATCCCGCGTTTTGGGGAAGCTGAGGTGAGTTGATTGCCTGAGCCCGTGGGTTCGAGACCCTCCTGGGCAACGTGACAAGACCTCATCTCTACAATAAAGTAAAAAAGAAAAAAAAAAATCAGCCGGGCGTGGTAGCGCGCGCCTATAGTTCCAGCTACTTAGAAGGCTGAGGCGGAAGGATCGCTGGAGCCCAGCAGGTGAGGCTGCAGTAGCCGGGAGCGGCCACTGCACTCCAGTCTGGGCGACAAAGTGAGACTCCAACTCAAAAAATAATAATGAATAAAAAAAAGTTCACACTTAATATGCAAGTGAAAACCAGTCAAACTGTTTATAATATGTTAATGTGAACTTAGAATAAATATAGTAGGATATCCGATGTCCCATTTCTAGTGTAAGAAATAATAGAGGCATGAAAAGTACACATATGTGTGTGCTACCAATTTTGCTTTTATGTGGTTTTTATATAACTTGAATAATAACTCTGCCTAGAAATAACTGCATTTCATGTTTTATATATTTCTATGCTCATGGATTTCCTTTTAAAGTCAGAGTCAGTCACAGTAAAATACAAAATTTCAGTGTTTGTAATTTGATATAGGAATCAATGTAAATAACATGGGATCAAAATATGGATGTTAACTTTAAAAAAAAA
>NW_007187378.1:0-762 GCF_000164805.1 Carlito syrichta
TTATCTGAGATCTTACAACTTTTAAAAATACATTGAGAAATCTGGGCTCAGTGGCTCAGCCTGTAATCCCGCGTTTTGGGGAAGCTGAGGTGAGTTGATTGCCTGAGCCCGTGGGTTCGAGACCCTCCTGGGCAACGTGACAACACCTCATCTCTACAATAAAGTAAAAAAGAAAAAAAAAATCAGCCGGGCGTGGTAGCGCGCGCCTATAGTTCCAGCTACTTAGAAGGCTGAGGCGGAAGGATCGCTGGAGCCCAGCAGGCGAGGCTGCAGTACCCGGGAGCGGCCACTGCACTCCAGTCTGGGCGACAAAGTGAGACTCCAACTCAAAAAATAATAATGAATAAAAAAAAGTTCACACTTAATATGCAAGTGAAAACCAGTCAAACTGTTTTTAATATGTTAATGTGAACTTAGAATAAATATAGTAGGATATCCGATGTCCCATTTCTAGTGTAACAAATAATAGAGACATGAAAAGTACACATATGTGTGTGCTACCAATTTTGCTTTTATGTGGTTTTTATATAACTTGAATAATAACTCTGCCTAGAAATAACTGCATTTCATGTTTTATATATTTCTATGCTCATGGATTTCCTTTTAAAGTCATAGTCAGTCACAGTAAAATTTAAAATTTCAGTGTTTGTAATTTGATATAGGAATCAATGTAAATAACATGGGATCCAAATATGGATGTTAACTTTTTAAAAACAAGATAGGAGCCGGGCTCCCGTGGCTCAGCCTATAATCTCGCGCTTG
>NW_007187379.1:0-834 GCF_000164805.1 Carlito syrichta
TGACTACTCACATTTGGAGGAGTAAATTGTACCCTTTCCTTACACCACATAGAAAAATGAGCTCAAAGTGGTTCAAAGGTCTAAATATAAGAGGTAAAAATATTAACTCTTGAAGAAATGATAGAGATGAATCTTCATGACCTTGGATTCAGCAGAGGTTTCTTTGATCTGACACTGAAAGCGCAAGCAACTAAACAAAAATTACCTCAAACTAAGAACTTTTGTGCAGCAAAAGACACTATCAAGAAAGTGAAAAGATGATCCACAGAATGGGAGAAAATATTTGTATATCTGATAAGAACCTGTTATCCACAATAGAGAACTTCTGTTACTCAATAACAAAAGACTAACAGCCCAGTTAAAAAAAAATGTAAGTCGGGCTCGGTGGCTCGGCCTGTAATCCCGCGCCTTTGGGAGGTTGAGGTGAATGGATTGCCTGAGCCCGCGGGTTCGAGACCCACCTGGGCAGCGAGATCTCATCTCTACAATAAATCAAAAAATCAACTGGGCGTGGTAGCGCATGCCTGTAATTCCGGCTACTCGGGAGGTTGAGGTGGGAGGATCGCCAGAGCCCAGCAGGTCGAGGCTGTGGTGGCCGGGAGCGGCCACTGCACTCCAGTCTGGGCGACAGAGTGAGACTCCAACTCAAAGAAAAAAAAATGTAGAAAGAACTTGAATATACACTTTGCCAAGAAGACATGCAAATTGCCAAAAGGCACATGAAAAGATGATCAATATTATTACTATATGAATATGCACATTGAAACTTTATGAGTTACCCCTTCATACACATTAGAAATTTACACCCAAAATTAAAAATAACAAGTACTGGCA
>NW_007187379.1:1753-3856 GCF_000164805.1 Carlito syrichta
AAAGTAGCAGTGTCCAAGGACCTATTGACAATGTTAAGTAAAGACTGGTTTTACTGCGAAAGAAAACAGGTATTCCAACACAAACTAGTATAAATATTTATGGGACCATTAGTCACAATACCCAAAAGTTGGAAACAGCCTGAGTGTCCATCAAGAGACGAATAGATAAACAAAATGTGATGTATCAGAAACACATATTATTTATACCTAAATAAGGAAGAATATAGTAAAATGATGCAGCCACTGTGTAAAACAATATGGCCACTAATCTATGTAGATTGAACATGGAGTTCACATATGACCCAGTAATTCCACTTCTGGTATCTATCTCAAAGGAACTGAAAGCAGGTACTCATACAGACATTTGTACTCCTGTGTCCGTTACAATCGCCAAAAGGTGAAAGCAGCCAAAGTGTCCATCAACAGGTGAATAAACAAACATAGTGTTGTCCATCCATCCAATGCATGTGTATACCCTGAAACTAAAATAAAAATGAAAAAAAAGAAAACCAAAAAACTCTGAAAATCTCACAATAATTAGAAAACAAAAAAGAAAGAATTGCTAGCCAAACCTTAACACTTGAAATGAATTAGCTGTAATAATACTTTATGAATATGATGAGAACTCATACATTCTTGGCATGTTAGTTCAGGGCCTGTCTGACTCCATGGTCATCCCATGATCTTTGATTACAGACTTGAATCATGGCCCCTCCTACATTATGTTCTTCATCTGTAGCACGGAGACAGAGGTGAGATTTCCGAAGTGGTCTGTGATTGAAATGAATAATTGCAAACTTGAAAACATAAAGGCTGTAACTTGCATGTACTTTTTGAGAGAAGAGTATGAAGGACCGAAATCTATCTGTCCATGGGGTGATTATCTTCCCAAGGTCAATTTCAAGGCTCCATTACTTGCTTTGCTGTCCAAACAAGAAAGCCACTAGTTTACATTCAAGAATGATTTCCCTCATAATCTGTGTTTTGGGCCCAAACGTTAGTGAAATAGTCAGTGTTCATGCAGGGTTTAACTTGGCTTTGTGTCCTCTGAGGGATATGTCCTATGCACGAGGAAGTGGAAATGATGTAAGAGCTGAGTATTTTTTGGGATAAGTTTACTTGGTAAAAATGTTGCCATTTTCTTTTTTTTTTGAGTTGGAGTCTCACTCTGTCACCCAGACTGAATTGCAGTGGCCGCTCCTGGCCACCTCAGCCTCAACCTGCTGGGCTCCAGCAAGCCTTCTGCCTCAGCCTTCCAAGTAGCTGAAACTGCAGGAGTGTGCTACCACACCCAGCTCATTTTGATTTATTGCAGAGATGAGGTCTCGCCAAGTTTCCCAGGCAGGTCTCGAACCCGCAGGCTCAGGCAATTCACTCACCTCAGCCTCCCAAAGGCACGGTCATTTTTACCACTTGTAAGAGGTATATAATTCAGTGGAATTCAGTATACTGGCAGTGTCGTGCAGCCATCAATCTAGTTCCAGAACATTTTCCTGACCTCCAGAGGAAACTCAGTGCTCCCCATCCCCCCCATTCTTGGCAACCACTAATCTACCTTCTTTCTCTGTGGATTTGCCTATTCTGCTGTTCCACATAAGTGGATTTTCACAGTATGTGGCCTTTGGTGTCTGGCTTCTTTCACTGAGCATGCTGTTTTCAAAGTCTATCCATATTGTAACATGCCAGCACCTCGTATCTTTTTTCCTTGTAACTACATATGTGTGATATTTGCTAACTAGACCATTTTTAAATTTAATGTTCTGTGTCATTAACTACATCCACATTGTTGTGTAACCTCTGCCCCATCCATCTCCAGAACTTTCTTCATCTTTCCCAACTGGAAGTCAGTCTATACTTGTTAAATATGAACTTCCTGTTCTTTTCCCTGCATCCCTTGTAGCCATCACTCTACTTTGATCGTTCCCTATGAATTTGATCCTTTAAATACCACGTATAAGTGACTATATTTGTCCTTTTTGCTTGGCTTCTTTGATTTCTTTTTTCCTTTTTTTTTTTTAGTTGGAGTCTCACTCTGTCGCCTAGAATGGAGTGCACTGGCCGCTCCTGGCCACCGCAGCCTTGACCTGCTGGGGCTCCGGCGGA
>NW_007187379.1:4915-7100 GCF_000164805.1 Carlito syrichta
CTGCTGGGCTCCGGTGATCCTTCTGCCTCAGCCTTCCAAGTAGCTGGAATTACAGGCATGCGCTACCATGCCCAGCTGATCTTTTGATTTATTGTAGAGATGAGGTCTCGTCAAGTTGCCCAGGCGGGTCTTGAACCCACGGGTCAGGCATTCCACTCACTCAGCTTCGCAAGGCATGGGATTACAGGCTGAGCCACCAAGCCCGGCCACAGAATTAGCTTAAAAAAAAAAAAACTGGTTAACGCTGGCTTTTAAATCTTTCAAGTTTAGCTAAATGCTGACAAGAAAGGTCCTCAACTACACTATATTAATATTGTTGCAAAGGCCATGTTGAAATTGAAGTCACAGGAGGGGAGAGAAATTTAAAGACACAGATAGAATCTATAAACAAAGATAGTAGCTAGATTTTTTTAAAAATGCATACACGGAGCAGCACTCCAAATGATAGCATATTTCTCTTCAGAAACCATGGAAGTCAGAAGACAATAGAAGGACATCTTTAAAAGGCAGGAAGGAAAAAACTAATGACCCAGAAGTCTATGTTCAGCTGAGCTGTCCTTCACAAATGAAGGAAAAAATAGAAACTTTTTAGATGAACTAAAAAATGAAAGAATTCACTACCATTAGGCCTGTACCACAAAAAATACTGAAGGAAATTCTTCATATTGAAAGGAAATGATACCAGATGGCAACTCAGTGCTACAACAAAAGAACTGCAGAACACACATTCTTTTTAAGTGCACAGGGAATTTTCAACCACATGTGATACCACTAACATATTTTAATAAAATTTAAATGCTGGAAATTTGACATGGTATGTTGTCTCACCACAGTGGAATTAAATCAAATATTTAAAAGCTACCTGAAACATACTCAAACATTCAGAAATTAAAAATACATTTCTAAGCAACTATGGGTAAAAGAAATCAAAAGGAAAATTATAAAATATTATGAATTGAATAATCCAAAAACACAACATAAAATTTGTGAGGAGCAGCTAAAGCAGTACTTAGAGGACCATGCCTAAGTGTAAATGCTCATATTGAGGGGGGAAAGGGACTTAAAACAGTGCTCAGCCGGGCTCGGTGGTTCAGCCTATAATCCCACGCCTTTGAGAAGCTGAGGTGAGTGGATTGCCTGAGGCTGCGGGTTCGAGACCCACCTGGGCAGCGAGACCTCATCTCTACAATAAATCAAAAGATCAGCTGGGCATGGTAGCGCATGCCTGTAATTCCAGCTACTTGGAAGGCTGAGGTGGAAGGATCACCAGAGCCTAGCAGGTTGAGGCTATGGTGGCTGGGACTGCACTCCAGTCTGGGCAACAAAGTGAGACTCCAACTCAAAACAAACAAAACAAAACAAAAAAAAAAAACCAGTGCTCAAAGTTTCTACCTTAGGGGTAGAGCAAAGTATACTTATAGTAAGTAGAAAGAAACAAATAATAGTATGGAATAAGAATATAAATAATAAGATAGAAAAGTGATGACAAGAGAAATTAATAACATCAAATAAACTTGGTTTTTAAGAAAGATGAATAAAATTGGTAATCCCCTAGCCAGACTGATTTAGAAAAGGAGAGAGAAAGCACACATCTCCAATGTCAAGAGTGAAAATGGGAATATCTTCATAGACCTAACAAACACCAAAATGACTTTAGGCACTGGATATTCCTTGGCTACAGTTCTCCAACAGTGAAGTGAGGGAAACGAGCAGGGCTTGGAAGGGAGGGGAAGGGAAGGAAGCTCTCAAAAAACCTATGGTGTGCTTATTGCTCTGCTGGAAACTGTACATTCTTTTGTTTAATATTCATACCCTCTTAAAGAAATGACTGTTATCCTCATTTTTATAGATTGGGAAATTGAGGCTCAGGGAGGGTAATTAATTTGCCAAAGACTAGATAGCACACATGTAAAGGAACCAGAAACTGTTACCACACCTGTCTCCAAAGGCCATATGCTTCCTTGATTCTTTTTAAATGTACTGTAAAAATAGCAGTAACAGATTCCACCAAAGGAAGAGCAAAGTTCTTGTAATTGTCAGTTCATTAAGGCTGCTATAACAAAATACCATTGACTGGGTAGCTTATTAAATTCAGAAACTTAGTTCTCACAGCTTTGGAGCCTGGGAAGTAGAAGATCAAGATTCTGGCAGCTTCCTGATTTTTAGAAAACTTCTTGTTGTGACC
>NW_007187380.1:0-856 GCF_000164805.1 Carlito syrichta
CATGCAAATTGCCAAAAGGCACATGAAAAGATGATCAATATTATTACTATATGAATATGCACATTGAAACTTTATGAGTTACCCCTTCATACACATTAAGAAATTTACAACCCAAAATTAAAAATAACAAGTACTGGCAAGGACACAGAGAAATTCCAACCCGTAGACATTGTAGGTGGAATATAAAATGGTGCAGCTTATGTGTAACATTGTTTGACATTGCCTCAAATAGTTAAAAATAGAATTACTGTATCAATCAACAATAGCATTCCTAGGTATGTACAGCAAGTCCTTGAATAACGTCATTTCATTCAATGTTATTTTGTTATAATATTGATGAAAAAACTCAATTCCTGGCCAGGGCCACCGTCTACCATCTATGTGGAGTTTGCATGCTCTCCCCATGTCAGTGTGGGTTTCCTCAGGATACTCTGGTCTCCTCCCACTTCCCAAAGATGTGCACATTAGGTGAATGGGTGTGTCTACATTGTCCCAGTCTGAGTGAATGTGGGTGTGTGAGAGTGCTTCCTGAGATGGAATGCCGTCCTGTCCAGGGTTGGTTACTGCCTTGTGCCTTGAGCTTCTGAGATACACTCTGGCCACGTGGAACCCTAAACTGGAATAATGGAGTAAGGAATGAGGCTACTTGCTTTTACTACTTCTTCTTAAATGAATAGAGAGTTCACAGTCATTTCAATGTTTAATATTAGAAATTCTTTGGTATTTATTTAGAGGTTTGGTGATATTTCTCTGCCCAGAAATATGCTCTAGGAACTTAATATTTCTTGTTTATATCAATTAGCCTGTGGTAAAGTTGTTTTTATTATAAATCATTTCACTTAAAGTAGCAGTGTCG
>NW_007187381.1:0-864 GCF_000164805.1 Carlito syrichta
TCCATCCAATGCATGTGTATACCCTGAAACTAAAATCAAAATGAAAAAAAAAAAAACCCAAAAAACCAAAAAACTCTGAAAATCTCACAATAATTAGAAAACAAAAAAGAAAGAATTGCTAGCCAAACCTTAACACTTGAAATGAATTAGCTGTAATAATACTTTATGAATATGATGAGAACTCATACATTCTTGGCATGTTAGTTCAGGGCCTGTCTGACTCCATGGTCATCCCATGATCTTTGATTACAGACTTGAATCATGGCCCCTCCTACATTATGTTCTTCATCTGTAGCACGGAGACAGAGGTGAGATTTCCGAAGTGGTCTGTGATTGAAATGAATAATTGCAAACTTGAAAACATAAAGGCTGTAACTTGCATGTACTTTTTGAGAGAAGAGTATGAAGGACCGAAATCTATCTGTCCATGGGGTGATTATCTTCCCAAGGTCAATTTCAAGGCTCCATTACTTGCTTTGCTGTCCAAACAAGAAAGCCACTAGTTTACATTCAAGAATGATTTCCCTCATAATCTGTGTTTTGGGCCCAAACGTTAGTGAAATAGTCAGTGTTCATGCAGGGTTTAACTTGGCTTTGTGTCCTCTGAGGGATATGTCCTATGCACGAGGAAGTGGAAATGATGTAAGAGCTGAGTATTTTTTGGGATAAGTTTACTTGGTAAAAATGTTGCCATTTTCTTTTTTTTTTTGAGTTGGAGTCTCACTCTGTCACCCAGACTGAATTGCAGTGGCCGCTCCTGGCCACCTCAGCCTCAACCTGCTGGGCTCCAGCAAGCCTTCTGCCTCAGCCTTCCAAGTAGCTGAAACTGCAGGAGTGTGCTACCACACCCAGCTCATTTTGATT
>NW_007187382.1:0-733 GCF_000164805.1 Carlito syrichta
CTCAAGTGTAATAGTTACTATATGATTTATAAAAGAATTAACGATAAGGTATTAGCTTAATAGGATATAGCATAGTATTAAAGTCCAATAACTAGATCATATGAAAATTAAAGTTTAGACATATGAAACATGAATTATAGTAAAGTTTTGTAGTTTAAGAATAAGTTTTAACTGAGTTATAAGGCATTATGTTAAATTGTAATAGGTTAATAGTATAGTGTTAAGTTGATAATATTAATTGTTAAAAATATTGGGGATCAGTGAACTTGGATTGAACCTAGAGTTAACTCAGGAAAGTTTTTTGTATTAATCAGGGTATAGAGCAAAGAGTATAATATGAATGATTCGTTGAACATTATGGAAAACACTTTGAACGATTTGTATTGAAATTGTGCACCTGTGACCTTGATGTAAGCACGGCAGGCATCATGGAATTTGAATTGTTTGCTTGGAAATTGCAGATCTCGTGGTGGTCTTGTGATGCATAGTTTGTAAAGCACGAAACTTGTACGCCCCCAGTGAGTGATTATCACATTGCTGGAGGGTATAGAAAATGGTATATAAGTTGGAAAAGGTTTGAATAAAATCGGCTTCAGTCTTGGCCAGACTGTTCCCAGAAGAGCTGCCTCCGAGTAGTTTTCTTCTCTCCGTTCTGATTCACCGGTGCGGTCCTAACCCTTCCCTGGTCAGTGCAGGTCACCGACACACTCACCTCAGCCTCCCCATGGCGCAG
>NW_007187383.1:0-1337 GCF_000164805.1 Carlito syrichta
AGATAAGTTTTAACTGAGTTATAAGGCATTATGTTAAATTGTAATAGGTTAATAGTATAGTGTTAAGTTGATAATATTAATTGTTAAAAATATTGGGGATCAGTGAACTTGGATTGAACCTAGAGTTAACTCAGGAAAGTTTTTTGTATTAATCAGGGTATAGAGCAAAGAGTATAATATGAATGATTCGTTGAACATTATGGAAAACACTTTGAACGATTTGTATTGAAATTGTGCACCTGTGACCTTGATGTAAGCACGGCAGGCATCATGGAATTTGAATTGTTTGCTTGGAAATTGCAGATCTCGTGGTGGTCTTGTGATGCATAGTTTGTAAAGCACGAAACTTGTACGCCCCCAGTGAGTGATTATCACATTGCTGGAGGGTATAGAAAATGGTATATAAGTTGGAAAAGGTTTGAATAAAATCGGCTTCAGTCTTGGCCAGACTGTTCCCAGAAGAGCTGCCTCCGAGTAGTTTTCTTCTCTCCGTTCTGATTCACCGGTGCGGTCCTAACCCTTCCCTGGTCAGTGCAGGTCACCGACACACTCACCTCAGCCTCCCCATGGCGCAGGATTACAGGCTGAGCCACCGAGTCCGGGTGTTTTGTCAATTTTAATTGAACAATTTGGATTGTCACAAATGCATACAATGACGTAGCCACTAGAGAGACCATAATATATGATGTTTTAGCACCCTACATTCCTATCGCAGTCCATTTCTTCTTTCTAACTTTGGCTTCTGATATTCACTGATCTGTTTTGTGTCTTAATGATTTTATCATTTAGAATTTTATGTAATTTAATTAAAAAGTTGTTTTTATGTTTGGCATCCTTTAGTGAACTTAACACTTAAGAATCATTTGTGGGCCAGGCTCAGTGGCTCAGCCTGTAATCCCAGCACTTTGGGAGGCTGAGGCGAGTGAATTGCCTGAGTCCGTGGGCTTGAGACCCACCCAGGCATCTTGGCGAGACCTCGCCTCTATAATAAATCAAAAATTAGACGAGCGTGGTAGGACGCGCCCGTAGTTCTAGTTACTTGGAAGGCGGAGGCGGAAAGAATGCTGGACCCAAAAGGTCAAGACTGTGATGACTGAGAGCATACCACTGCATCCAGTCTGGGTGACAGAGTGAGAATCTAACTCAAAAATAAAAAAAGAAGAAGAATCATTTATGTTGTGATGAGCATTATGAGTTCCTTTTTTCCTTAACTTCTGAGTACTATTTTATCATATGATACAGGTTGGATTCAGTGACTTATGCCTGCACTTCAATATTATGGGAGGCTTATCTAGGAGATATTGCTTAAGCCCAGGAGTTTGAGACCAGCCTGATAA
>NW_007187384.1:0-1282 GCF_000164805.1 Carlito syrichta
CAACTCCATGGTGCCACACTGAGCGACATGACCGGTTCGCTGTCATCTTTGGGAAAGAATGATTTGTTCACCTATTGAATTCTAAAGTGTTTTTGATCTGACCTGTCCGTCTCCTATCCAAAGCCATTGCTCTTCCGTTGGCATTTACGAGGAAGAGCTGACAGGCTTGGCTTGCTGGCTGTGAGTGTGCATCAGCTTGGGAAATGCTGTGTCAAATGTTTACTGCATTGTGATGTATTTTCCAGTAGTTTGATTCTTGTGTGCTCTACGGTGTAATACACGATTCTCAACGTACGGCTTGAATGAGCATAGCCGAGCATGTTATGTCCATACTTCACATGTAGGAATGAGCATGTCAATGGTGTCAGACTGAGTGAAATGAGTGCTACACACTCACTTGTAGAAAAGCAGTGCTTGCCTTCTGTTTGAGCCCTGAAACGTTTTACCCCTTGGCGTTTCTCTAGGCTAGGAAATGCAGTCACTCTCGCGTTGGCCTTGCTGAATAAGCGTAGACGGCCTCTGTGAGGCTTGTTGTGCATGTGCATCTTCCCGGGGAAGGAGCTTTTCAAAATGTGCAGCGCTCTTTAGGGGCTATCTATGTTATTCTCACTTGGTGCATGCTGCAACACATGAGTCTGAGTCTCGCGGTTTTCTTCTCATTTGGACTTCGGCTGTGCAGAGCGCCTCTGTTTGAACTAAGAGTTCTCTCATGGGACACGCTTTGCCCATGTGCAGCTCTACGCTGCCAACCAGGGGGGGATGGGAACCCCACAGTGGAGCAAGAAGGCATTACTTGGTGAATTCCCTGGGTGCATTCTGAAATGTTTCCCCCTTTCAAATTTTTGTGTGGGAGGATACACAATTGCTCTGACAAACGCATTGACGGAAAAGAGCTGACTGCCTTGGTGGTGCTTGTTTTGAATGTCCGTCTCCCTTGGAAAGAGCTGTGTGAGAAGTGTGCTGCACTGTGAGGTTCTGGCACTGAGTGTGCGTGCTGTCATTCCTCCTTCCCACTTGTTCCCTTTCGTGTATCTTACGCTCTACAGGGTGACTGCTTTGGCGTGCGGCTTGTCAACCTCTCCCATGCGGGAATGCTCATCTCCCCTGTGCCACAATGAGGGATCTGAGACATTCACAGTTACTTGTGGGAAGGCATTATGTGTGACCCGGGGGAATTCTGAATTGCTCTTTCTTGACACCTTCTCCTGTCAGGGAAAGCAATGAGACTGTGGATTGCTGGTGGGAGTGGCCTTTCTTAGGCCTGGGGTGCACGGGCACCTTC
>NW_007187385.1:0-5396 GCF_000164805.1 Carlito syrichta
TTTAGGCTAGGAAATGCAGTCACTCTCGCGTTGGCCTTGCTGAATAAGCGTAGACGGCCTCTGTGAGGCTTGTTGTGCATGTGCATCTTCCCGGGGAAGGAGCTTTTCAAAATGTGCAGCGCTCTTTAGGGGCTATCTATGTTATTCTCACTTGGTGCATGCTGCAACACATGAGTCTGAGTCTCGCGGTTTTCTTCTCATTTGGACTTCGGCTGTGCAGAGCGCCTCTGTTTGAACTAAGAGTTCTCTCATGGGACACGCTTTGCCCATGTGCAGCTCTACGCTGCCACCCAGGGGGCGATGGGAACCCCACAGTGGAGCAAGAAGGCATTACTTGGTGAATTCCCTGGGTGCATTCTGAAATGTTTCTCCCTTTCAAATTTTTGTGTGGGAGGATACACAATTGCTCTGCCAAACGCATTGACGGAAAAGAGCTGACTGCCTTGGTGGTGCTTGTTTTGAATGTCCGTCTCCCTTGGAAAGTGCTGTGTGAGAAGTGTGCTGCACTGTGAGGTTCTGGCACTGAGTGTGCGTGCTGTCATTCCTCCTTCCCACTTGTTCCCTTTCGTGTATCTTACGCTCTACAGGGTGACTGCTTTGGCGTGCGGCTTGTCAACCTCTCCCATGCGGGAATGCTCATCTCCCCTGTTCCACAATGAGGGATCTGAGACATTCACAGTTACTTGTGGGAGGCATTATGTGTGACCCGAGGGAATTCTGAATTGCTCTTTCTTGACACCTTCTCCTGTCTGGGTAAGCAATGAGACTGTGGATGGCTGGTGGGAGTGGCCTTTCTTAGGCCTGGGGTGCACGGGCACCTTCCTGGCTTAAGTCTGTGCCCAATGTGTGCTGCAGTGTCACCTCCTTGCTGTGACTATTATTCTTCATTGCGGCCTGCTGTAATACCTTATGCTCACTCTTTCCCCTTGATTTGTGTTCCTTTCCATAGAGTGCCTTTGCGTACGAGCGTGAAACCTCCGTGTTTCACGGAGAGAAATCTGCAAGACATAGTGCCGCAATGAGTGACACAAGTGCTCCACCGTCACGAGCAGGAGAGCATTACGTGTGGATGGGGAGAATTCTAAGTTGTTTTTCCCTATGGCGTTTAAACCTAATAAGGACTACCAAGGCTGTGCCGTTTTCATTGCCGAGTAAGCACGGAGAGCCTCTGTTACACTGGGGGTGATGCTGGGTCCTCCTGGGGACACGCTATTGAAGCCTGCGCTGCACTGCACTTCATTGGCAGTCTGTATACACTGGCTTTGTGCGTGCTCTCCTCCCTGATTCTCAGAGCTCTCCTGTATATGCACTATACTAGGCGGGGAGCATTTGGTGACCAGAGTGCAACTTCAGCTGCTGCACTGACTGGATCCAGATGTCCACAGCCATGGGTAGCCAAGCATGCTTCATTCAGCGGAGAATGCTGAAAAGTTTTCTCTTTTGACACGGGCGTCTCACACGGAATACAATGGCTCTGCGGGTTCATTTGCCAACGAGGCCCGAGAGCCATTGTTTGCTTTCCGGAAAACAACAGTCTTCCATGGGAGACATTCCTCCAAACGGCACGTCACTGAATGGGGGGGCAACAAGTATTACAGTGGCTTGGTCTTTGACGTGACGCCTGATTCTCCCTGTTTTTCAGCGTGTATTATCCTACATGAATGCAAAGGCCTAGCAGAGCTGTATGCAACGTTTCCTGTATACAAAGTGCACAACTCCATGGTGCCACACTGAGCGACATGACCGGTTCGCTGTCATCTTTGGGAAAGCATGATTTGTTCACCTACTGAATTCTAAAGTGTTTTTGATTTGACCTGTCCGTCTCCTATCCAAAGCCATTGCTCTTCCGTTGGCATTTACGAGGAAGAGCTGACAGGCTTGGCTTGCTGGCTGTGAGTGTGCATCAGCTTGGGAATGCTGTGTCAATGTTGACTGCATTGTGATGTATTTTCCAGCAGTTTGATTCTTGTGTGCTGTACGGTGTAATACACGATTCTCAAGGTACGGCTTGAATGAGCATAGCCGAGCATGTTATGTCGATACTTCACATGTAGGAATGAGCATGTCAATGGTGTCATACTGATGGAAATGAGTGCTACACACTCACTTGTAGAAAAGCAGTGCTTGCCTTCTGTTTGAGCCCTGAAACGTTTGACCCCTTGGCGTTTCTCTAGGCTAGGAAATGCAGTCACTCTCGCGTTGGCCTTGCTGAATAAGCGTAGACGGCCTCTGTGAGGCTTGTTGTGCATGTGCATCTTCCCGGGGAAGGAGCTTTTCAAAATGTGCAGCGCTCTTTAGGGGCTATCTATGTTATTCT
Organism: Carlito syrichta; assembly: GCF_000164805.1. NCBI lineage: Eukaryota > Metazoa > Chordata > Mammalia > Primates > Tarsiidae > Carlito > Carlito syrichta. The sequence goes on from NW_007187385.1 coordinate 2,318, forward strand.
CACTTGGTGCATGCTGCAACACATGAGTCTGAGTCTCGCGGTTTTCTTCTCATTTGGACTTCGGCTGTGCAGAGCCCCTCTGTTTGAACTAAGAGTTCTCTCATGGGACACGCTTTGCCCATGTGCAGCTCTACGCTGCCACACAGGGGGCGATGGGAACCCCACAGTGGAGCAAGAAGGCATTACGTGGTGAATTCCCTGGGTGCATTCTGAAATGTTTCTCCCTTTCAAATTTTTGTGTGGGAGGATACACAATTGCTCTGCCAAACGCATTGACGGAAAAGAGCTGACGGCCTTGGTGGTGCGTGTTTTGAATGTCCGTCTCCCTTGGAAAGTGCTGTGTGAGAAGTGTGCTGCAATGTGAGGTTCTGGCACTGAGTGTGCGTGCTGTCATTCCTCCTTCCCACTTGTTCCCTTTCGTGTATCTTACGCTCTACAGGGTGACTGCTTTGGCGTGCGGCTTGTCAACCTCTCCCATGCGGGAATGCTCATCTCCCCTGTGCCACAATGAGGGATCTGAGACATTCACAGTTACTTGTGGGAAGGCATTATGTGTGACCCGGGGGAATTCTGAATTGCTCTTTCTTGACACCTTCTCCTGTCAGGGAAAGCAATGAGACTGTGGATTGCTGGTCGGAGTGGCCTTTCTTAGGCCTGGGGTGCACGGGCACCTTCCTGGCTTAAGTCTGTGCCCAAGGTGTGCTGCAGTGTCACCTCTTTGCTGTGACTATCATTCTTCATTGCCGCCTGCTGTAACACCTCATTCTCACTCTTTCCCCGTGATTTGTGTTCCTTTCCATAGAGGGCCTTTGCGTACGAGCGTGAAACCTCCGTGTTTCACGGAGAGAAATCTGCAAGGCATAGTGCCGCAATGAGTGACACAAGTGCTCCACAGTCACGAGCAGGAGAGCATTATGTGTGGATGGGGAGAATTCTAAGTTGTTTGTCCCTATGGCGTTTAAACCTAATAAGGACTACCAAGGCTGTGCCGTTTTCATTGCTGAGTAAGCACGGAGAGCCTCTGTTACACTGGGGGTGAAGCTGGGTCATCCTGGGGACACGCTATTGAAGCCTGCGCTGCACTGCACTTCATTGGCAGTCTGTATACACTGGCTTTGTGCGTGCTCTCCTCCCTGATTCTCAGAGCTCTCCTGTATATGCACTATACTAGGCGGGGAGCATTTGGTGACCAGAGTGCAACTTCAGCTGCTGCACTGACTGGATCCAGATCTCCACAGCCATGGGTAGCCAAGCATGCTTCATTCAGCGGAGAATGCTGAAAAGTTTTCTCTTTTGACACGGGCGTCTCACACGGAATACAATGGCTCTGCGGGTTCATTTGCCAACGAGGCCCGAGAGCCATTGTTTGCTTTCCGGAAAACAACAGTCTTCCATGGGAGACATTCCTCCAAACGGCACGTCACTGAATGGGGGGGCAACAAGTATTACAGTGGCTTGGTCTTTGGCGTGACACCTGATTCTCCCTGTTTTTCAGCGTGTATTATCCTACATTGAATGCAAAGGCCTAGCAGAGCTGTATGCAACGTTTCCTGTATACAAAGTGCACAACTCCATGGTGCCACACTGAGCGACATGACCGGTTCGCTGTCATCTTTGGGAAAGCATGATTTGTTCACCTACTGAATTCTAAAGTGTTTTTGATTTGACCTGTCCGTCTCCTATCCAAAGCCATTGCTCTTCCGTTGGCATTTACGAGGAAGAGCTGACAGGCTTGGCTTGCTGGCTGTGAGTGTGCATCAGCTTGGGAAATGCTGTGTCAAATGTTGACTGCATTGTGATGTATTTTCCAGTCGTCTGATTCTTGTGTGCTGTACGGTGTAATACACGATTCTCAAGGTACGGCTTGAATGAGCATAGCCGAGCATGTTATGTCGATACTTCACATGTAGGAATGAGCATGTCAATGGTGTCAGACTGAGTGAAATGAGTGCTACACACTCACTTGTAGAAAAGCAGTGCTTGCCTTCTGTTTGAGCCCTGAAACGTTTTACCCCTTGGCGTTTCTCTAGGCTAGGAAATGCAGTCACTCTCGCGTTGGCCTTGCTGAATAAGCGTAGACGGCCTCTGTGTGGCTTGTTGTGCATGTGCATCTTCCCGGGGAAGGAGCTTTTCAAAATGTGCAGCGCTCTTTAGGGGCTATCTATGTTATTCTCACTTGGTGCATGCTGCAACACATGAGTCTGAGTCTCGCGGTTTTCTTCTCATTTGGACTTCGGCTGTGCAGAGCGCCTCTGTTTGAACTAAGAGTTCTCTCATGGGACACGCTTTGCCCATGTGCAGCTCTACGCTGCCACCCAGGGGGCGATGGGAACCCCACAGTGGAGCAAGAAGGCATTACTTGGTGAATTCCCTGGGTGCATTCTGAAATGTTTCTCCCTTTCAAATTTTTGTGTGGGAGGATACACAATTGCTCTGCCAAACGCATTGACGGAAAAGAGCTGACTGCCTTGGTGGTGCTTGTTTTGAATGTCCGTCTCCCTTGGAAAGTGCTGTGTGAGAAGTGTGCTGCACTGTGAGGTTCTGGCACTGAGTGTGCGTGCTGTCATTCCTCCTTCCCACTTGTTCCCTTTCGTGTATCTTACGCTCTACAGGGTGACTGCTTTGGCGTGCGGCTTGTCAACCTCTCCCATGCGGGAATGCTCATCTCCCCTGTGCCACAATGAGGGATCTGAGACATTCACAGTTACTTGTGGGAAGGCATTATGTGTGACCCGGGGGAATTCTGAATTGCTCTTTCTTGACACCTTCTCCTGTCATGGAAAGCAATGAGACTGTGGATTGCTGGTGGGAGTGGCCTTTCTTAGGCCTGGGGTGCACGGGCACCTTCCTGGCTTAAGTCTGTGCCCAATGTGTGCTGCAGTGTCACCTCTTTGCTGTGACTATTATTCTTCATTGCCGCCTGCTGTAATACCTCATTCTCACTCTTTCCCCTTGATTTGTGTTCCTTTCCATAGAGGGCCTTTGCGTACTAGCGTGAAACCTCCGTGTTTCACGAAGAGAAATCTGCAAGACATAGTGCCGCAATGAGTGACACAAGTGCTCCACAGTCACGAGCAGG